>NC_056735.1:882296602-882326602 GCF_019279795.1 Protopterus annectens | reverse complement strand
TCAGACCCCACCACCTTCAGAACAGTCATGTTAATGTGAAATGTATGATGCACAAACTTCATAGGTTTGTAATAGGCATATTTACAATCTGTCCATATATATATCCCCCCTAATGTTAGGCTTTGTCCACATGTGATGCTCTACTTTGTTGCAAGGCAGAACAGCTCAGCTGTGGGGGAAGGGATAATGGCAATAATTACAATTATTTTAGGCCCCCTCACCCCCATTTACAGTGCCTTTGGTCATATGTTTTGCATTGCAGTGAGAGGTTATGAGTGTGGATTCGATGTCTGACTGCACTCTCTCTCTCTCTCTCTCTGTATATATATATATATATAGTTTCACTTCATAATCTCGAAATGCTGAAATACAGAATTTCAGCATTCCGAGATCATGAAGCAGAAAATTCAGAATGCCGAAAGTGCATAAGAGCGAATTCAAATATCTTGAATTTGTGCTTATGCATTTCCGGTACATTGCGTGTAGTGTTATGGTGCCTGAAATAGCAGGTGAGTGAGTGTTTGTGTGTGTTTTTGTATGTTGTATATGTGGGTAAGGATAGGGAGGTGTAAGTATGAGTGTGAGTGTTTGATTTGTTAGTGTTTGTTATGTGTGATGTGTATTTGTGTGCGAGCGAGTGGAGAATGCTCGGAGTTGGTATATATATATATATATATATATATATATATATATATATATATATATATATATAAGTAGGGGGGTGTAGGGGTACAGCCCCCCCACATGGGGAGGTTCAGGGGGGCTTGCCTCCATGCTTATATGTAGTGTAGGGTTGTTTGGTTTGTGTGCTGTGGGTGGAATGGTGTGCATGTTATGTGGTGTATGGTGTATGTATGTTTGTGATTGTGGGATTCGTGATTGTGGGATTCGGTATTGTGAATGTTTTGGCTTCATAGTCTTGGAATGCTGAAATTCGGTATTTCAGCATTTCGAGATTATGAAGTGAAACCATATATATATATATATATATATATATATATATATATATATATATATATATATATATATATTAGACATGTATGTCTACATATATGCATACATATATACACATACACATACACACACACATACACACACACACACACACACACACACACACACACACACACACACACACACACACACACACACACACACACACACACACACACACACACACACATATATATATATATATATATATATATATATATATATATGTATAAAAACACATTTTCCCTATTGTTGAATGACTGTGCTGCATGATATGTTTGAGAAATCACCACACAGCTCAGATGACTTAGTGGTAAATCATTGTGGCTATGGTGTGTGGGGTCCAGGGTTTGAGACTGGCAATGGCTGATTATTTTGTTGCTGGGCAGAACAAGGGCTGTTGGATACAGAGTGATTAAGGCACTTTTAAGCAGTTGTAAGCGGGTTTGCTTGAGTTTGCATGACAGTAAGCAATGCTAATGTCCAGTTGAATATGCTTACAGACAGCTGGAAAATTGCTTATTCTGTGTAGACATTGCTTACCACCATGCAAACAGGCTTAATCCCACTTACTACTGCTTAAAAGTGCTTACTCCGGCTTACCCCCGTGCTAATTTATTTAAAATAAAGAAAAAAGGGGTGATAGGAAAGTGGTGAAAAGGGGGCACAAAGAGGGAAAAACAATAAGGAAAGTAGCTAGGGATGTGCAAGATGAGTGTAGAGAAGGTCCATAGCTGTCCATTTCTTCTACAGCAACAGCTGTGCATATATACTGCATTTGGAGGTATATTTGGTCACTCAAACACCTGAGAGAGGGGTGAGGATAACAGTAATGTGTTGTGAAGCCAATTAGACCAGATTACATGCATCCAGTGGACACGTGTGCAAAATGGACAGTTATGTATGTGGCGAAATTTTTTTGGGGTGAGAGTGGGTTGTTGGGGAAGGATAGTAGGTATATTTGGGGAGGTAGGTTGGAAGACAGACAAGACAGACAAGACAGCATACAGGGGTGGTATATGACACATGTGGTAGAGGACACCTTGGATGGGGAGGGGGTGTTTGGAAATCGGAAGCCCAAGAGCCCTCAAATGGAAACAGTGGGACTGAGGTCCCCACGCATGGGCAGTCACTACTGCACCTTCACGGCCCCAAAGGTGGCTGTGCTGGGGGCTGAGCAGGAATGGCAGACTGACCCTCTAATTGCACCATGCAGCCCTCAAGCTCGCATAACAGATCTCCAAACTCCCTTCAGAGCTCGCTACGCACCCATCCCCGAACCTGAATTTGGGTGACAGGATCCTGTTCATGCCTGCTCCCAGGGGTGGGACAAGCCCCATTCCCTGAGGTGATTCCACCCGAAGGTGGTGCAGGACCAGTGGATGAGGAGGTGCTGGGGTGGTTCCCAGACATGCTGGGACCCAATTCCATAGCCAGATGAGGTGGGAGAGTTGGGTCCACTGGGACCGGCCTTCCCAAACGTGCTATGGTGTTGCAGTTTTAGAACATATGTGGGTTAGTAACAGTCAACACAATCCAGGATTAGTTATAACAGCATGCAGAGATATTCCCATTAACCCAAAACACCAGATTTGGAACAGTTGCATAGCAAACAGAACACATGCATATATGGAACCTCAGTTGGGCATTACAATGGCATGCAGGTTACACTGATAGCAACAGGCCACCAATGATAGTGTTTCAACATGGAACATTAATAGAAACACATTTCAATATTTTTTGAACAGTAGGACATATGTCCCTACAGTAGGTTTGATGTAAACATACCCATTGATTTGTGTGTTGAGATCATTGTTGCAGATATGGTGGGGGTGGAGAGAGATGTCTATTAACAACTTATATATCTTTGCAGTATGAGGTCCTCTGACCTTTTTTCCTGTTTATGTCTTCCAGGTACAATGTCACGGGAATGCCTCCCTGTTTACACACCACAAGAAAATGATGTCATCATACAATTTGTGATACTCCATCATGGGAACCTATTTGAGTACAGGGCCCATGATCTGCAGGAGAAGACCACCCGGTGGAACGAGCTCGTCCACTGGGTGAATGATGTCATCCTGCATAACCGCAGTTATGAGCGGGTCAGCATCGGTGCACTAACCTGATCCATCATGATTGTCAGTGTGCTGCTGCCATTAGAAGCGACAGCTAGCCACAGGTGGGGGTCATGCCATCCAGCCCCCACTGACACATGCTGAGGAGGTCCTTGCCAGCCTTGGGTCACCCACCTACTCACCAGCCAAGCCAGCAACTTGAAGATAGCATTGTGGAGGTAGATGCCACCCACACAATGGATGAGGAGCATCCAGGTAAGGCCCCAGGGCACATTAGTAGACCACTGTTCCTTATCCATCTTCATCTGTAAAGTATCTACATGCATATGTCAGATAAGATAGTCTGTTGCTGCAGTGTAGTAATGAACAGATGTGCATAATCTCTAGTATCGTGGGTTTGTACTGTTGATGTACTGAAATGCTGCTCCCACCCTGTACCAATGTGGCTGCTGACATTATATCTCTCACACAACTATGTAGGTCCCTCTGGTATACAACTGGGGCAGCAGCCTGTAGCTGGTGAGTATGGAGTTCTTTTGTTCAGGTTTGCCGATACACCAGCCATGTTATGGCCATGATTTTTGACATGCACACATTTAACACACCTACCCATAATGCATGCTGTACATGTACACTTATTGTTGCTGTTAACTGCACTGCATCACAGTGGTCACCATGGTGGCATATCTGAAGGGAATGTAAGAGTCCTGCAGTATACCTAAGAACTTGTCAGTGCAAGATGTATGGAAAGAGTTAAACATAACGGTGGGACAAATGGCCTACAGTAGGGACATGTCTGAAACATTACTCTTATACAGTGGCTACAATAGTGTATACACCACTATTACAATGGCAACTGTTCCTGATCTAAACAACTGTAAATCACAATACCACATTCCAAACCTTTTACAACCTGTAATGTGATCCTAACATTAGCAAAGAATGTGTAAAATGGAATCCTATGTTAGGACAACAAATATGGGGAATACATACCTTAACAAACACTGGAAGCATATGTGTGCACACACTCCAAATAACATATTCTGGAAGCAGCTTGTGAGGTACTGACAACATTCACTCTTCTTAAGTACACACCTTCCATCAAGTACAGGGCCTGAATGTCACACCAAGTGATGGTCTGCTGTCCAAGAAGTATGTCCATGACATTTGCCCACTCACCTGCAACAGAGGCAGCTGTGGCTTGCAGACATCTTACAAACCATGGAATGGATCCCATATCCGAAAGGTAGCACTCAGGAGTGGGAGAAGTAGTCTTATCTCACCATTGCATATGCTATGGCATACAGTGAGGACAGCCATGTATGTGTGTATGAAGTATGGGACAACATTAATGTAAAAAATAAGCAGATGCCCATCCAAGACAGATGACAACACATGTTGCAAACTGGTCATGGAAGCTTCCCAGAAACATGCAGCAACACTGAGGGACTTGCAGGAATGTCTAGCAACTACTGCCTGTGCAGTGCCTGTGTCGACAACCACCTGGAATCTGCATACATGTGGCCTGTGTGTTAGGGTAATCAGATGGAAGAGCTGTTCCACAGGAAACATCATCCATGGCTCTCCACAGGTAGCATATGCATAACATCAAGTATCCCAAAGGCACGTGTTGCAATGTGTAATGGTGTACTGAGACCAAGGATGAAACTTACAGACAGTATTAATAAAGATACATATGGTGCACAAGCAACACCTCACTCCACCTCAGGCCCACCATCCTCATTTTTACCTTGCTGGTGCCACTGTACACCTTTAGGTTTGCTGTTCATTAGCAGGAACTAGGCCGGTAGACATGGTGTTCTGAATTCGGAACACTGCAAAATAACACCCATGTGTGGCCCATAGTTGTCATCTGCAATAAGGCTGAGGATGGAGAGGGGTGTCATCCTGAAACACAACAGTGAACTGAAGCATACATCCAAAGCTCCCTAGGAATGGCTGTATCTGAACACAGTCAAGGTCATGAATTGCGCCAGACATAACCCTGACTCCACAGCAATAGTGAATGCACTGTGTGACCTCCAAGGGCTGTGCTCATGAGCTGACCTTGCAATCTGGCAGAGTTGGGGGACATTTGTAGGGCGGAGTGACCAAATAATGGCAAGTGAATATGGGCCATGCTAGTATACCCCTTTCTGGAAAAGTGGCTGCTGTAGTTCACTTAACAGGTGCTGCAACAAACCATTGTGTTCAGGGTGTCCACACTTATGCAACCCACATATTTTATGCATCTCATTCAGCATCTGCATGACTAACACATTTGTTTGATACTGCATTTGATTGCACACGTCATATGTCACATATCAGGTGTGTGTAATATTAACATATGCTGTATTGTGGCCCCACTGCATATCATGGAAGAGGCTGACATGTCAACAAGGGTGAGTACACTCCTCATATCTACATTAAGCTTTGAAAGTTGTCAGTGTAATTGGATTTAATTGCTCATACATGCACTGCTGATGATGAGATCTGCAAATCAGAGGTCAGGCATTAACTACTGACATCAGTCCTCATATCATCCCAGGTATGTGTCAGACAAACACATTGTGGCTTTGAGCAATAGAGCAAACATAACTGCCACACATATACACATTCAGCAATGGTGTGTACACTCATGAGGTATGGTGCACAGTACATGCCAGGGTGCTATACAGGCGCACAGCAATACTGTGTACATGGATGCAGTGTGTTCCAGGGGAAGTGGCATCACCTACTAACACAACTCATGCATCACAGAGATGTATAATCTTGGTAACAAGGATGGAGTATAGCTTCAGTGCATGCTGTTGAGTGCCATATGTCATGCATGTTGATTGTTGGGTAATGAGAGGTCTGTGTAATATCTTTGTGCCACCTCACCTGTAAGTGTGTGTGTGTGTGTGTGTGTGTGTGTGTGTGTGTGTGTGTGTGTGTGTGTGTGTGTGTAGAGGTAAACAATAATGTACAGGTCTTAAATCACATTTTTTGTTTTCCCATCACAGGTGGCGAGGTGGGTCAGGGTCCCTGCTGCAGGCAAACTGATGTTAGTGTCCATACAACACTGAGGGACTTGCAGGAATGTCTAGCAAGTAGCACAGGCACAGGCAGGGTTGTCATGGGCTGAAGCTGTGCTATCGGTTGACATCCCAATTTTATCCACCCAATCCCTGCACACAGTCACAATACCCATACATACCCCATCACCAGTGGCCATAGATGAGGGACAGTTGGCGGGAGGTGGCATGGGACAGGACAGTATAGGGACTATGGCAAGTTATCTGTACACAGCAGTCATAGCCAGATGATCAGTGAGGTACCTCACAGGCAGATGTACAAGGGTGCTCGTAGAAGGGCTGCTGTGTCCCGAGTTTACTGTTAAGTGAAGAACATCACCAAGTCTTGTACAGTATGGTAATGAGGGATGTACTGGGTGTTAATAAACAATACATAGTATGACATACTGTCATATACACATTGACAAACACATACAGTCGTAGACACATTTGACAGACCTGGGTTTAGCAGTGCTAACTACCTTGTCAGTGAGTCCATACTGTTAGGGAGTTTTTGCACACAGCACATGCATCATAGGGCTGGATAGTGTAATCAGTTACCTGTATGGTTTATGGTGACAGTGGTCCTCATACAGTGGACCTTGGGGCATGTACTGGGGGTACCATGGTGTAAAGACAGTATACCCAGCACCCACACCCCACATTAGATATTGTACTCACTGAAACCCATGATAATACTCTGACATACCCACATTCACACATTGACCAGGACTACAATGCAAATCCTTGTCTGTCTAATCAATGCTACTACAGGGATATGCATTTATTGCACATGCCATGGGGATAGTTGGTTCTCCTAATGTCAGCAACATTACAATCCCTTATAATGTATGGCAAGGTTTATTGTATTTGGAGAATGTGGCCTCAGAATGCTGTCTCATACAAATATGCACAGTCACACACAATTACACACACACACACACACACACACACACACACACACACACACACACACACACACACACACACACACACACACACACACACACACACACACACACACACACACACTTACCAGGACTCAGAGGGTAACCCACAGCTATCTACCCATTTGTAGAACAGTGTTATGCTGGTACGGCAAGCTCCTGGTAGCCCATAGGGTGAAGAGTGTAACAAGGTACATTTAATGTGAATTACAGCAGCAGCTGTTTCTAAGTACAGCAATAGGGGGTGTAGTGGGTGAGAAGGCCATCAGAGGATTTTTAACTACAAGTTTATAAACACTCAGACACTGTTATACTCAATAATGCACACACATTTCTCAATACTGAGGACCATAGGTGTAGATGTTCCTAGGTGTGTACCAGGATAATGACCATGGAGAGGTGAGAGGAGTAGGGCATGTGAGTACACTGGTACCGTTCCACCTGACATTTGTCAGCAGGCCATCTATCAACTGATGCCACATGAGTGATCCCCAGGGTGACAGTTAAATTCAACATCCAATCCTCTGGTTATCTCTTGAAAAGGGCCAGTGAGGTGTTCCAACTGACATGTATGCAACATATATTGCATAACATGGCCAGTGTCTGGGTTAGGGACCTGTACCCAAATAGGTTCTGTTGACTGTGGTAGTCTGTTTGAGGTATCTATGGCATGTGGTGCATACAGAGTGAGGTTTCCTATCTGTGACATTCATAAGATAGCTGGGCAAACATGTAAGTGTCAGTCAATCAGATATTTCCTGTAAGCAGCCAAGATGAATACCTGACATCTGCACATCAGTACAGAGGACAGACAGAAAGTAGCTAGCCAACAGGTTATGTATTAGAATGAATATTCTGACAGATAGACATCTGAAAGTGATAGGTATGCCATTACCACATGACAGCAGTCCTCAATGACATGTCCTAAAAACATAGTAGTCTACAGTTAATATCAACATATCAGATCAATATCCAATAGGAGATGCATAAAAACATACAGGTCAAACACCAAGAACATGATAGTCAGTACACAGAGTTCAGCTTTGCATGCAGGGTCTATGGTTCCTGTACTACAATCTGAAATCTACTCTTACTTGCAAAGGCACTGTTAAAAGTGGTAATGTAATGATACAATACGTGCATGTGTGACTGCATATAACCTGGGATACTACCCAAGTATGAAACACATACAAAGTGAAAAGATTGTGGCACTACCCATGTATACTCAGGTGTTCCATACAGTATACTCACACCCTTGCTACTGTAATGACAGCACATAGAAGCATGTTATGTACAAGGAATTAAATACACTAATTAAAGATGACATTGCCCTGCTATTTTATCAGACATGAATGTGATTAATGGTTACCAGGGCTGAACTATGCTTAGCAGGTATAAGCATTACTTAAATGTAAATGCTAAGCAGATTTGTGCACTGATAACCAAAGCCTACAAGGTGTAAATGCCTACACATTTAACCATATGTTTGCAGTGCTTACCATCGTGCAAACCCATGCAGCCACGCTTAAAGCTGCTCAAAACTGCCTTTACCACTTTGTATCCAACAGTCATTGTTCTGCCTAGCAACAAAATAAAAATTCATTGTAGATCTTGAACCCAGGACCCAATACACTATAATCACATCAATTAACCACTAAGCCATCTGAACTGTGAAGATGTCTGTTGTTTTTCAAATATATCATTCAGTACACATGCTGAATAGTAGTTAACAACTGCTCTGACTACTACAATTGTTTAGTACTTGTAAGTGAAAAAGGTGTTGAATCAGTCATGTTCTTATATGTAAATATACACATATCAGATTAATATAGTGGAATACATCTGAGAAGGTATATACAACACTCATGTTTACACATAAAAGTATATATATATATATATATATATATATATATATATATATATATATATATATATATATAAATATTAGGGGGAAGAGCAACATTTTGGGAGGTATAGTTCAGCTGGGGCTGTCTAAGTTTGCCGCCCTTCCCCCTCACAAAACCATGGTCGAATGAAGCCTCCCTGCAGCCATTCCAATGATCCATTACTTGGCTATTTCACTCCATTTACCATAAACACTAATGTGCATACTGCTTTACTTCTATGATGAGTTGGACTTCATTTGAAAGTTTTATTTTGTATTTTACAGCACAAACACTAAGTCATCTACTAAATAAAGCAATGCAGTCTCACAATGAAAACTTAGCATTAAAACTTCTCTGCCCTTGAAACTCACATTCATTGAAACAGCATTGAAACCCACATTCAAAGAAAATACATTTTGCCAGTGGCAGATAAAGATTAATTTTGGGCTGTTTTCAAATCATAGGCCCCTTGCATATGAAACATACATGTGCTCTTTGATACACCTTCCTCATTATACTAAATTATATTCCTTGTACAATATATTACAGTTGTTAGAGGGCATTTTAAATTTGTTTTGAACATTTTTCCAGTAAGCAATGAAACAAAATGCATGCACCCATAATGACAAAACTGCCCAGTTCAGAACATTTATCATAAAAGTCTACTCAGACTTCCACAGTCCACCATTATCAGTAAATATGCACAATTCTACAGTCCACCATTATCAGTAAATATGCACAATTCTACAGTCCACCATTATCAGTAAATATGCACAATTCTACAGTCCACCATTATCAGTAAATATGCACAATTCTACAGTCCATTATCAGTAAATATGCACAATTCTACAGTCCATTATCAGTAAATATGCACTATCTCTGAAGAAGTAAAAGTCATCTAAATAATTCCACATTAAAGAAATCTGTAACTAATGAAGAGGTTGCTGCTAGCAAACGCCTTTATATTTCATGATTTCATCGAAAAATAAAGTGTCTGTTGCCCCTCAGGAATAAATTGCCTATATTACATTAAAAAAATGATAAGCTAGTAATATTGCAAGAGGAAATGGATGGCAAACTGATAACAGACTCATAGTTAGTATCTTCACCAAGGAGAACATTCTCAGTATGGCAGCATCCACCCTTGTGGGAGTAGAACCCACAGCCTTATGCATCAAAGGCAAATACACAACCTGTTGTGCTATTAACAAGGCAAACCAACTTCACTTAAGCAACACTAAACTTCTGTTCCCCTGCAGCTCTCAGCTCCTTGTAAAATCTACTCAATACTCAACTTCGCAGCACAAGAAAACTGGAAAAAGCCAAAATGTATTCAGGGGGGTCAAAAGCCCAAAAACCAGGGACACAAACATTGCTTGTATAATCGTGGAAAGTTGCTAGAACCATACATTTTACTGCCAAGCTCCCTGTGCAAAACAGAGCAACATACCACTACGCCAATTCAGCTGCTTTGTAAAAGAGGAAGACTGAAACTTAAATGGCTATCATTTAGTGAATTCAGTTCTCACCATAGCTGTCAACCTCTTAGTACAAAACACCTGGACAAACCCAGTAATGAGGGAATACAGCCCTCAAACATTCAGTGAATTCAGTTCTTGCCATAGCTGTCAACCTTAGCACAAAAAACCTGGACAAAGCCAATAATGGGGGAATACAGTCCCAAAAATAGGGACAAATTTCAAATATTCATCTTATAAACTTAGAAAATTGCTAGAATAAAAGGTTGTGTTACGGTTGTGTTACTATGTATTTTCTGAAGAACATGAAGTCTGAAATTCAAATGCCTGTCAATTTTACTGCTGACAGAATAAAAACAATTTTCAGCAGAGACCCAGGGAGAAATACTGCAGACACGTCTTTGTAAAATGACAGAGCACCAGAGCAAATCCACACAAACACAGGGAGGAGATGCAGACTCCACACAGAAGGCACCCCAGCCAAGAATCAAACCAGAAAACCTATAGATGTGAGGCAACAATACTACCACTGCACCATCAAATATGCAAGGACTTAAACATTCAGAAACCTGAAGTCTGAAATTCAAATGCCTGTCAATTTTATTTAACATTTGTTAATCAGGACAGTCTGACTTGGAACAAAAAAAAATTTCAGCAGAGGCCCAGGAAGAAATAATGCAGACATGTCTTTGTAACATGGGAGGACACAAAAGCAAACCCACGCAAACACAGGGAGAAGATAAAGACCCCACAAAGAAGGCACCCCAGCCAAAAAGCAAACCTGAGAACCTGCAGCTGTGAGGCAACAATGCTACAACTGCACCATCAAATATCAATCATTGCAGCATTTACAAACCACAGATATTATGAGGAACAGATCAGATCAAATATGAGGCAAAAATCTGCAGTTTTTTTTTCACAAATGGTGGTGGGTAGGGAATTCAGGTCTTTAACACCTGCATACAATGTACAGGGTTCAAGCCTGAGGTATTCCCTACCACACACACACACACACACACACACACACACACACACACATCTGTAGTAGCAAACCACAAAAACTAAATATACTGCACTGGGTGCCAAACAGTCGTCATGAGAGTCTAATCAAGACAAAATGAAGTGTAGAAGAATAAAAATATGTCAATGCCTTGGCTGCATGACAGCTTAATATCTAGATGGAAACAAAAAAGGTTGTGAGGCATGAAAAAATAAATTACTTTTTTTTAAATACATTAATGGAATGCCAGTCAAAGTCAAATATAAGAAAAACAAGCAGCACTCAACTCAAACCACTTCTTGCACTGCAGTTCTAATTATAATGTATATTCAGCTTTATTAAAGTAACAAGTAACATGCTGAAAGTAGAAATCTCTCATGCCCCCACTTGTAAAAATGTTCCTTATCCAAAAAAGACCTGCTGCCTGACATCTACTTGTTTCATGGGGAAAACATGATCAAAGTAAAAAATGAAAAGCAAACAAGAAATAAGCTCAAGATACATTGCTTAAAAGGATTACTGTACAGGTTATGGACCACGCGATTGGCATTCGGTTTATGGGTAAAGCCTGCAGAGATGACTGGAAGTCTCCAAGTGTAATGAGACTCTTAAAATAATGTAATTCTGTCCTTTATTACAAATACTGGCATATGCATTTCAATACCCAAGGCTTATACATTATCTAGTTAAGTATTCTCTACATGGCAAAAGAAAGTCTTTCAATGTTGGCAATTCTTTAACAGTATGCTTATTAAAGCTTACTTGCATCTTGCAATCTCAGCCAAGCTTACCTGATGGTCATTAAAGTATTGCTACTTAAACACAGAGCAACAGGCACTTTGAGTAATAAGCATAAATCAACAGTACAAAAAATATGACAGAAACCAGACCATTCTGTAAAAATCAAGGACAGATGAAAAGCCACTTTAGTACTTGTGTCTACCTTGGATGGGTGGGATTCTCTGCACATTTGCACTGCATAACTACTATTTGCCTTGCTTCGACACATCCAGAGTCACTACATGGGGGAGTGTGGTGTAACAAGTATGTCACAGTTTGAAATGTCTCTGGATGACTTGTGATGGCCCTGACACATTTGTCATACCTCTCAACCTCAGAGCAAGAAATCTGGACAAAGCCATACAAAGAAATGGGACAAAGGCCCAAAAATAAGGACAATTTTTAAAATATTGCTCTTATAAACTTAGAAAGCTAATATAGGTCTTGCATTAGTATAAATTTTCTGAATGGTATGAAATCTGAAACTCAAATGTCTGTCATTATTTTCTAACTTCAGTCTTTAATTATTTGTCACTAAGTTGCCAAAAAAACACAATTTTATAAAAAATGGACCAAACATGTGATGTAAAAATATAAAATAGCAACACAATACAGCTGGGAACCTGTCAAAGAAGGGACACTTTAATATTAGTACTGCTAACTTGAGCAGCTGACAAAATAAAATAATCTACATGCATTTCTGAAATAAAAGTAATCTGATTATTACAGTTATTTCTTAATTATAAACCATCCATGTTTTCTTCCAGAATTGCTATTTTGCGGAGGGATCATTAGGGGAAGAGCAACATTTTGAGTCAAAATCAGGGACAGTTCAGAGGTTTGGCTATGCCTAATTTTATAAAGCAATTTATTTGCATGTACCTCTCAACCTGTTAATGCAATAAATCTGGACAAGGCCAAATATATTGGGGGAACATATAAACAGTACTAAAAATTGCTCTTGTATAAACTGGGACATAAATCTGGACAAGGCCAAATATATTGGGGGGAACATATAAACATTACTAAAAATTGCTCTTCTATAAACTGGGACAGTTGATAGAACAGGTCTTAACTTTAGCATGCATTTTTCTGAAGGTTATGAAGTCTGAAACTAGGTGTGTCATTATTTAGTGACTTAATTCCTAAATGATTTGCCAGAAAACCACAAATTCTTATGAGGAACAAACCAAAAATAAGAAGCAAAAAATATATTCATTCTTTGAAAATCTGGACAGTTGGGAGGTATAGTTCAGCTGGGGCTGTCTAAGTTTGCCGCCCTTCCCCCTCACAAAACCATGGTCGAATGAAGCCTCCCTGCAGCCATTCCAATGATCCATTACTTTGCTATTTCACTCCATTTACCATAAACACTAATGTGCATACTGATTTACTTCTATGATGATTTGAACTCCATTTGAAAGTTTTATTTTTGCATTTTACAGCACAAACACTAAGACATCTGCTAAACAAACTTGGCATTAAACCTTCTCTGCCCTTGAAACTCACATTCATTGAAACAACATTAAAACCCACATTCAAAGAAAATACATTTTATCCGTGGCAGATAAAAATTAATTCTGGGCTGTTTTCAAATCATAGGCCCCTTGCATATGAAACATACATGTGCTCTTTGATACACCTTCCTATTGCTTTGAACATTTTTCCAGTAAACAATGAAACAAAACTGTCCAATTCAGAACATTTCCATCATAAAAGTCTACTCAAACTTCTACAGTCCACTATTATCAGTAAATATGCACAATTCTACAGTCCACCATTATCAGTAAATATGCACAATCTCTGAAGTAGTAAAAAAGTCATCTAAATAATTCCACGTTAAATAAATCTGTAATGAAGAGGTTGGTGCTAGCAATCACCTTTATATTTCATGGTTTCATCGAAAAATAAAGTTTCTGATGCCCCTGTGGAATAAATTGCCTAAATTACATTAAAAATAAGCTAGTAATATTGCAATAGGAAATGGATGGCAAACTGATAACAGGGTCATAGTTAGTATCTTAATTTTCAGTACGGCAGCATTCACCCCTTATGGGAGTAGAACCAACAACCTTCTGCATCAAAAGCAAGTACACAACCTTTTGTGCTGTTAGCAATGTGAGCTGACTTAGCATCATCAGCACTAAACTTCTCTTCCTGTGCAGCTCTCAGCTCCTTGTAAAATCTACTCAATACTCAATTGCATCTCAACTTCGTAGCACAAGAAGTCTGGAAAAAGCCAAATTTATTGGGGGGGGGGGTCAAAAGGGCAAAAACCAGGGACACATTAAACATTGCTTGTATAATCTTGGAAAGCTGCTAGAATAAAATGCTGTGTTACCACCATACATTTTACTGCCAAGGTCCCTGTGCAAAAGAGTCAGAACAACATACCACTATGCCAAATCACCTGCTTTGTGAAAGAAAAATGCTGTGTTACCACCATACATTTTACTGCCAAGGTCCCTGTGCAAAACAGTCAACAGCAACATACCACTACGCCAAATCAGCTGCTTTGTGAAAGAGAGGAAGACTGAAACTTAAATGGCTATCATTTAATGAATTCAGTTCTCACCATAGCTGTCAACCTCTTAGCACAAAACACTTGGACAAACCCAGTAATGAGGGAATATGGCCCTCAAACATATTCATTGAATTCAGTACTTGCCATAGCTGTCAACCTTAGCACAAAAAACCTGGACAAAGCCACTAACAGTGTATTACAGTCCCAAAAATAAGGACAAATTTCAAATAGCCATCTTATAAACTTAAAAATTGCTATAATAAAAGGTTGTGTTACTATATATTTATTGCTAGAAAAAAACATTGTTTTACTATGTATTTTCTGAAGAATATGAAGTCTGAAATTCAAATGCCTGTCAATTTTACTTCTGACGGAACAAAAACAATTTTCAGCAGAAGCCCAGGGAGAAATACTGTAGACACATGTCTTTGTAAAATGGCAGGACACCAGAGCAAATCCACACAAACACAGGGATAAGATGCAGACTCCACACAGAAGGCACCCCAGCCAAGAATCAAACCAGAAAACCTATAGCTGTAAGGCAAAAATACTGCCACTGCACCATCAAATATGCAAGGAACTAAACATTCAGAAACCTGAAGTCTGAAATTCAAATGCCTGTCAATTTTATTTAACATTTGTTAATCAGGACAGTCTGACTTGGAACAAAAAAAAACAATTCTCAGCAGAGGCCCAGGAAGAAATAATGCAGACATGTCTTTGTAACATGGGAGGACACAAAAGCAAACCCACACAAACACAGGGAGAAGATACAGACCCCCCCCCACAAAGAAGGCACCCCAGCCAAGAAGCAAACTTGAGAAACTGTAGCTGTGAGGCAACAATGCTACCACTGCACCATCAAATATCAAGTATTGCAAAATTTATAAACCACAGATATTATGAGGAACAGTTCAGATCAAATAGGAGGCAAAATTCTGCAACTTTTTTTTACAAATGGTGGTGGGTAGGGAATTCAGGTCTTTAACACCTGCATACAAGGTGCAGGGTTCAAGCCTGAGGTATTCCCTACCACACCACCATGAGCCTAACCAGCAGTATATTGCACCAGGGGCATTTACACACACACACACACACACACACACACACACACACACACACACACACACAATCCCTGGTCCTGTAGTAAATCCCTGTCCGCAAATCACCACTAATTCCATAAATCCAGGTACCTGTCCACAAAATGGTCAAAACCCCCAACGAATGCTGCTGAAAACTCGCGCAAATCTGACCTTGCCCGTCGTGAGATCTTCCCCTGCAGCAAGCTCCAATCCAGACCCGAGATCCTTCTCCTGACTGCCGACCTTGCAGTCCGACCCTGACGCGTTACTCCAGCAAGTTCTCAGGCAGTCTATGCAGTTTAAAACTGCATAGACTTGTGGGAGTGCTCCTGTTCACGTGTCTCAATCAGGACTACTGCATAGACTTGTGGGAGCGCTCCTGTTCACGTGTCTCAATCAGGACTGCTGCTGAGACAATCTGCGCATGTCTCAGCAGCAGTCTGGACTAGTGCGCATGCGTGAAGTCCGCGAAATTTTAAACTATTTTTTTTCTTTTTATTTTGTTAATTTGAAGTTGAGGGGGCTGCAGTCCGGCAGTCCAATAGCACGGGCCACCCCTGGTGTGTGTGTGACTATATGTTTAAGTATATATATATATATATATATATATATATATATATATATATATAAATATATATATATGTGTGTGTGTGTGTGTGTATATATAACATAGGCCTATGACATGCAATGAAGTCCTATCGCAGCACCATAACTCTCAACCTGTTAGTTCAAGGGAACGTGGTGTACGCATTGCAGTTATAAATGTAGAATGTTGCTACATTGACAGGGGCTGTGTCAATATACATGTTGTGAAGGAAGGCTCTTCTGAAACTGACATGTATGACATCAGTTACTGACAGACATCATAAAACCATCATAGTGAAGTACCACACAAAACACAGTAATGATCCTATGGAATACAGAAGCAATATGAGCAATAAACATGGACAGTCTGAAACAATCTAGTCAGTCAGGAGGATACACAGACTGCCTTAGTGCAAGAAATGTGGAACAAGCCTGACAAAGGAGATGTTTAGATCCATGAACATGGGGATATATCAAAAATACTGGACTAGATAAGCTCACACAGTTGATGCATTCACACCCTCCTGTCTGTCCTAACACATATTAACTGGAGGAGATTCCAAGCCACATACTTCATACTAGTTAGTGACATATATCTTCATAACAGCCAACTGCTTTGTCAGACAGACACAACTCGTATGGTGGCCAGGCAACAGTACATCTGACAAATATATGGACATAGCATCACACTAGGGTAAATACACTGTGTTGCTAGGCATGTCACCAAGCACTGTCTACACTACAGGCAGACCGCCACAGCACTTACCCAATTTACCTATGGGGGAAAACACATGTAATTGCAAATATAGCAGGCACTACAGGCATGTAACAGCATGGGCTAAAAGACACCAGTGTGAAAGTGCATACACACAACCAATCTCAACACAGTCACATAATGGTAGGCCTCAGTAATAGTACAGTCAATGGCCTGTGTGAACAAAAGTCTTCATCATGTTTGCCACTCACACACTAACCCTATATATACTGGCCCAATTCACAGTGCAGTCTGACACCTGACTGTGGTATGGGACATGTCTCAGTCTGGCCCTACAAACATATAGACTGATAGGGTATCAGAAACTGGAGCAGCATGCACTGTCAGAACAGGACCAAGAACACTGATATCTACCCCAGTCTGTACACAGGCCAAATAACATGATCACAATACACTGCTACATAATACAGACACTCTGTCAACGATCACCATAAGTACGCAGATTTCACTACTGTACAAACTATCACATAATGTCCAGGTTTTGTCCACAACTATTAGGCCTCTTTTACATTACATGTCTGGCAGTCTGATATATTACTGGCTTGATATCAAGAATTATGTAATTAAATAATGGTATACTGTACATATTCACTTCTTACTGCATGACATATGAACAAAGGGTGACAGACTTGGGGGACAGAGGCACAAACACAGGGCCAATATTGACATATTGCAGTTATAAACTGAGAACATTGCTGGTTTAACAGGGTTTGTTGTGACATACCTCTTCTGAGGGATATGAAGTCAGTAACACACATGGATGTTACCATTTCCTGAGTACAATAATCAGAGTATGCTACTGCATTTATGAAGACAGAAAATGTGTGAGTAACACACCAAATCTAAGCCTCCAAACTCTGGCCAGTATGCAGATAGCCCTACAGGTGAGAGTTTTCTCAACCACATAACACTGTCATGCCAGACTTTAAATCATGCAGAACAGCCATATCCACACAAACCCTGTTAAACCAACATTACTTCAAAGCTAGAACAACAATACTTAAATTATATCCCCATGGCTGGGATATCCCCCTTCAGTTTTTTTTTGGCCTGCCTCCACAGTGTTTGTTGTAAGAGGTATTTCCAACTACCCTATGTGATGCTGTTTGTCACACACCCACATGAAGTCCTGCTTACAGTGAGGGAGAAGGGCCAACACCCACTTGCACTGTTCCTTATAGAGGTGTGTTTCCATGCAATTGGCTATAGGAATGATACCACAGGTGGTCTACATGCAATTAGCAAGTGGAGGACTCCAATTCATGCACAGGCCATCAGCTGATCATGAGCATTACCTACCAAAGTCAAGCTGCTGCCTATGCAAAACAATTGCATTTTACCACATCTACCAGAGAGGGGGTGAGAGAGAGAGACAGAGGGAAAGAAAGACAGGAAGAAAGAAAGATTCAAGCGCGTTTGTGTATGATCTCTGGGTAGAGGGAGGTCCCTGGGTATTATAATGGTTGCCTATATATAAATGTATGGCTGTGTATTGTCTACAACAATGTCTATGGTGTTTGACAACTGTTGGCCTTGTAATGTGACTTTGGGACATATGGATCCGCAATATGAAAATGTAGCAAAACCCACCCTGCAAAGGATCCTGTTATTTAGACAATCACACCAACACCCACACAGGATACTGATGATTCCCCCCCCCACATACACACACACACACACACACTTGCCAGTACTGACTTTCAACCCCCTACCTAGCTATGTGTTGGTGCTATAGTGTTATGCAGTTATTGTAAGCACCACAGCGGTTATATGTTGGGCAGTTGTCCAAATGTATCTTTGAAGGTGAGTGACATCAGCTGCAGTGCTAAAGGAGGGGTGAGGGAAGTGCAGTGAGTGTGAATGACCACAAAAGCAGGTGTCAACAAAGACTCACACACAAACATTTTCACAGGTGCCAGGATCAGGATTAGTACTCCTACCTAACTAGTTTGCTACACTATGGTATTATGCAGTTATCACAAGTACCACGCCAGTTATATGTTGGAGAGCTGTCCAAAGGTATCTATGAAGGTGAGTGACATCAGCTGCAGTGCTAAAGGAGGGGTGAGGGGAAGTGCAGTAAGTGTGAATGACCACAAAATCAGGTGTCAATAAAGACTCACACACTCTCACACATTTTCACAGTTGCAACAGGATTAGAACTCCTACCTAACCAGTTTGCGACACTATGGTATTATGCAGTTATTGCAAGTGCCGAGGACCTTATAGGACTGAGATATGGCCAAAGGGTTATTTCAAGGTGACTGACATCAGCAGGAGTGGTAACATGGACAATGGGAAGTGCAGTGTGTGTGAATGGGCCATAAATCATTCCTCTGGAAACACACACACACACACACACACACACACACACACACACACACACACACACACACACACACACGCACACACGCACAAATGCACACACGCACACACACACACACACACACACACACACACACACACACACACACACACACACACACACACACGCACACACACGTGCGCGCCTTTACATTTGACAGCACTTAGTTTACAAATGCTACATGAATACTGGTTTTTACTATTGTGTTGCACAGTTATCACAAGCACCACATACACTATAGGGCTGAGGGCTACCAAAAGGAATCTCTACAGTGATTGACATCTGCACATCATGTGATATCAGCCAATTGGATGTATAGTGGGTGGGACAGGCCTTATAATGGAATTTTATCTGTCACTGTCTGTCTCTCTCTTCCCCATATCTCTGTGTATGTATGTTTGACATATTATATTGTGTTGGCCTTGGATATATGTGAGTATTCCTATCCAATGTGTGTGTGAAGCATAAATGGTGTACAAATTGGTGTGTGTGCACAGACATCTGTAAATGACAGATATGTATAGTCCACTGTGTGGTCAGACATGGGCTTCATTTCTCTAAGTGTAGAAGCATGCCCAGTATGACTTTCTGTAGTGAGTGTGTGAATCCATTTCAGGTAGGGTTGTACTCCAGTCCAGGGTTTGGTGTTCTCAACCTACAGATAGCAACCTGCTTCTGCAGGATATCTGTAGATAGATTGACAATATGGAGTCACAATGGGTGACAGGGGGCACTGTAACTATTCCTGTCTGTGCTACTTGTGTTACATGGTTGGTGTTAGCAGAGATATTCAGACATATGTACTGTTTTACACTGTGCTGTATTATGTCATCAACTACTGAAAAATATAATTATTTGCTCACAGTTATTTACTGGAAAATACAAGCTGAATGAAGCTGAGTCCAGTATTGTGGTCCAGCCTACACATTCTTGCACACTCCTGCTATTCTGGAGGGGTAACTACAGACACTTGCTGATGGGTCTGTGTAAATGATCCAGCACCTTGGTAGTATAGTGGCTTAGGATCCCCTTGTACATATATCAGCTTAACAAAATGACCATATCCTGCTGTGGCCATACCTCTCAGCTGTACAGATTCACCCAGGTTACCCAAAGGCAGGGCTCATATACCTGGTCAGTTCCCCTTCACATTGTGGTTTATGAGCAGGTTTGTAGCCATCCATTACTGGGTTTGCAGGCAGGGGTAGTATGTGCACATATCAGAGTTTTAGACTTCACACACTCCATGACATCCATGCATCTATACCCCCCAATCTGTTATTCTATCCTCATCCTAACATTATGCGAGCAATATCTGGGAAGTATCCCTATAGCTGGCCCTTCATCCCAGCAGTATTTATGGATTGGGCCCCAGTAAAAGCAGTAAGACATGGGGGGCATGCTACTGGGATTTGTCAATATGGCCTTGCATTTGTGTTCTGTTGACTGTGCTAGTTTGTTATTTGAGAACCCATGAGATACCATACATTGGCATTACGGGTGAGGCTCAGGCCTTTGACAGAGGACTGTAGGCCATTTGGTAGTAATGCAGGCCATCTGTAGCAGGCCAGTGCATTCTGTCACTCCTACATTCCCAGGCTGAGTCAGTGGATTCCCCTGGGATGACAGGATAAGTGTTTGAGGTGTTAATGGCAATAGTTCCTCTACATACTGACCCATTGGTCTGGATGCATGTAGGGTGCTGCTTACAGCTAGGTGCACACCTGCATGGGGCACCTCTTCAGCATGCTGCATTCTGTGGGTATTCTCATACAGAAGTGGGGTCATACTGTACTCATTCCCAACAGCAAGGATATGATCTATGATAAACATGTGGCTGATGGTGAAGTGAGCTGAGTGCATGTGTGATATGGAAGCTACTTGCAGTTGACTCACAGATATACCTGGGACATTCCCCTTATGCTGCCTTGTGCAAGGACATAAGCAGTCTCTCATTACTTCATAGCTCTGCCTTTTGTGGTCTGCAAGTGAAGGTCCAGACTACATCAGTATTCCATACTACACAGACAACTAATGTGCTGCTAACCTGTATATACAATTCCAAAGTTGTTTGCAGCTGACAGTTAAATTTTATGCACTCTCTCTAGGGTACTTCCGCCTGTGTACTGTGTGTATATATGGGCCCACATTCATGGCATGTCCATCTTTCAGACAGTGACAATATTGACATCTGGACAGTGATTATGGATGACTGCTGACATGGGTATTGCTGAGAAGCATTGTGGATGGCACTGCAGTTGTCAGAACATGGCTCTGTCATCCACAGTACTGCCCATAGGCCACCAACACACAGCCCTTCAAGTTTACAAGCTGACCCCTTCCACACAATATTGAACACATCACAACCTAACACATGGACCCCTGCATAATGTACACATGCAACAATCTATCCTGTAGATTGAGCTCTGGTAATCTGTACTCCTCTGTTATTACACCTCACACTTACATGTTACTGCATTTCTACATGGGATTGTGGGGGGAGGCACACCTGACGACTTTAAACATTTGCTATGACTGCTTACTGGTATTTCAGGTACTCTGCTGGCTTCCATTTCATTTTGTATTCTGACCTATCATGCAGACTGGAGGCATATCAGTAGTGTACAGATCTTAGGTTTTATTGACCTACATTTCAGTTTCAGACTTCTTACCCTTCAGAACTGACATACAACTGCCAGACCTGTTGTAGTCTGTCTGTGTAGGTCTGGAGGGGGGCTGTTAACCATTGCCATCAATTGGAGGCCTTAGCCCAGCCTTTCTTTATGGTCATCTACATCTGTCCTGCTGGCTGAGGCTGGTGGTGGGTATATCAGCCACACATACAAGCATGTGTCTGTCCTATAGACATTTAAAGTGGAACCTGTGTGTTGAGAGACAGCCTTACAAGACTATCTGCAAATATATAGAGCAGAGTATATTTTTCTGTATTATTCTGTATTATAGAGCTAAATTGTTGCTTAGATATCTGTTGTCTTACTGTTCTGCAAATATACAGAGATCAGTATATATTTTTTTGGTTTTATAATTTGCACTCTGATTCCTCATATCTCTATTGAAACTGTCTCCCCCCACCCTCATTTTGGTTTCTATAGCTTGTGTGTTGTTAACTCAAGGTTCCCTTAATTTGACCTGTTAATAGCAGCAGCCTGCATTTAAAGTGGAACCTGTGTATTGAGAGACAGCCTTACAAGACTATCTGCAAATATATAGAGCTGAGTATATTTTTCTGTATTATTCTGTATTATAGAGCTAAATTGTTGCTTAGATATCTGTTGTCTTACTGTTCTACAAATATGCAGAGATCAGTATATATATTTTTGGTTTTATAATTTGCACTCTGATTCCTCACATCTCTGTTGAAACTGTTTTTCCCACCCTACCCCCTTGTTCTTGGTTGTAGTTTAAATTTGGTGGCCTTTGCAGTGCCCACCCCACTGTAGATTTGATCTAGGACACTCCCCCAGTCCCATCTCTTTACCGCATTCTACCTAATAAACCATTTCTGCACTTGCTTTTAGTCCTTTTTAATTTAATTACATTTTTCAAACTGTGTGTGGACTAATATTGCTACATACTCAAGTGTGCCAGCTTGTAGTGCATGTGAATTGTTTTTAACTACTGTTTTTGCTACTTTACTGAAAAAAAAAATTGTAAGCCTGTTTCTTACCTTTCCTGTAATTAGTGTTCCAGATACAGATTTGCTGTATCCAGGACTATTTGTAAGCTTCTGAGCCCCCCAAGCCTTTCTGTGTTGGAGGGAAGCCTTCTAGCTTATCAGTGGGAGTGGTATGCACTAGGTAACCTGTCTACCACATAAGGAGTGGTTCTGGCCCAGAATTTGTAGTTATTGGCCATTTGGGCGGTCTTCCATCTCTCTCAACTTTCTGATTTGAAGGCCTGCATTTGCACTTGTTTCTGTCCTGTAACTCCTGGGCCCATCTCATTTGCTCACTCAAAAAAAAAAAAAAAAATTGTCTGCTTTTACTGTATTTGTGTTTCTTCCTACTTTATTTTGCTTTTGCGTCATCTTAAAAGTACTCAGTTGTATTTATTACTGCTTGGTGTAACTCATTCTAAGCCTTTTAGTTTAAGCACTTGGGCTTCAGACCAGTTGTTTTACATTAAGAAGGTTTGTGGTCTGCACTGTAGTGGCAGAACAGGTAGCTTACATCCTTCTAAGTTGGGAACTGCTGAATGAGGCTCAGTGTCTGTTATTCCAAAAGTGTATTAATTCTGGTTTAAGCACTTGGGTTTCAGGCCAGTCATTTTACATTAAAAGGGTTCGTGGTCTGCACTCTTGTGGGAGGAGAGGCTGGACTCTGCCCTTCTGAGCTGGGAATTTCTGGTTAAAGGCTTATGGTGCCTGCATATTTAAACTGATTCTTACTGAAATTGGTACACCTTGTTTGCTGTAGCATAGACTAGATCCAGGCCTGCTGAATCTAGCTTTGTTTGTATAACTTGAGCACTAATCCAGGCATTCTTTAAAGTATTCAATTGTATTTATTACTGCTTGGTAGTAACTTGATTAAAGTGTAGCTATCATTCTAAGTCTTTTGGATTAAGCACTTGGGCTTCAGACCAGTTGTTTTACATTAGGAAGGTTTGTGACCTGCACTGTGGTGGCAGGACAGGTAGCTTACATCCTTCTAAGTTGGGAACTGCTGATTGAGGGCTCAGTGTCTGTTATTCTAAAAGTGTATTAGTTCTGGTTTAAGCACTTGGGCTTCAGGCCAGTTATTTTACATTAAGAAGGTTCGTGGTCTGCACTCTTGTGGGAGGAGAGGCTGGACTCTGCCCTTCTGAGCTGGGAATTTCTGGTTAAAGGCTTATAGTGCCTGCATATTTGAACTGTTTCTTACTGAAATTGGTACACCTTGTTTGCTGTAGCATAGACTAGATCCAGGCCTGCTGAATCTAGCTTTGTTTGTGTGCTTGTTGTTTGTTTGCTTGTTATTTCCCCGAAACACTAATTCCACCTAAAATGCGGCTTTTCAGTGCTTCTGTGGATCCCTAGTGATATCTGCATTGCTTACTGTACTTATTTCCTTGTTTCACTTGAAAGAAAGAGTGGATGGGAGATCGTAGGTTTACCCCGGGTATCACTTCTGTGCCACTGTTAGACAGAGGCACAGTATACTAATTTCGGAAAAGGGCATAGCAAAATTAATTTAAAATGGATGGCGAAAGCCAAACACACTCTGGCTAGGCTTATAAATGCCCTAGGGCAGATAGCCTATTATGAACCTATGAACCTATGAACCTATGAACATTTGGGCCACAACATGTACTGCAGTGGGATTTGTCACCTTGTCTAATACTGCCTAGTATGTTGACAGTAGTATTTGTTATGGATTTCATGCTGTCCATGTCGGTGTCCACTACCTGCTGCCATCCCATTCAGCCACTCGATTCCCTTGCATGCTCACATTCATACCATAGATACAACTATCAGAACATACTATTCCATTCAGCAATTGATAGGAAGACTGACTTACCTTGTGTTTGTGCCAGTATTGAGGATGGTGCTGGAGGGCTGACTATGTCAGATGCACATAGTACACTCCCTATACATGGTAAAGTACAGGTAGTGTCATGTTTGGCATCCCTTTTACTGTATGTGTGAGTGAGAGAGGTGTCATTCCCTGGGTCCCTACCATGTCAGTGCATGTGCTATGTGTTGTCTCTTTGCCAAGGCCTGGGCATACTGAGCATGTCTCCTTCTGCCTACATGGGCAGGCTCAGGTATTTCCTCATCCAAGTCATTCTGTGCCTCTGATGGCCTTACCAATGGTGGGGGGCTGTGTGGCCTTGCCCCGTGCTGTTCCTGCTGCAGCTGTTTCTGCAGGATCATATTGTGTTGCATGGCACATACTATGAACATTTGTATACATGCAGCTGGAGAGTACTGCAAGGCTCCACTGGATATGTCCAGGCAGTGGAACTGTGACTTGAGCATCCCAAATACATGCTCTATTACGATTCTGGTTTGTGCGTGTGCCTCATTAATGGAGTTCCTGTTCAGGTGTGCATGCATTTCTGAGGGTTGTCATCAGCCACAGCTCAGGTGCGTAACTAGGATCCCCCACTAGGTGGCCATATGGGATGTCCCCACTAGCAAATGACTGGTACAGCTGTGTCATATGCCAGATTTGGGAGTCGTGATAGCTGCCAGGGCTGCCAGCACACCCATTTAAGATAATGCCCTGGGCATTGCACATGACCTGGCAGTTGATGGAGGGGAAGCCCTTAAGGTTTATGTAGACCTTACCCCGCTCTCCAGGTGGTGCTTTGATGTGTATGTGCATGCAGTTTGTAGCACCCACTACCTCAGGGTATTCTGCTATTTGGTGAAAGAGACGCATATTGTTGGTCAACCCCTCATGGGTGTTGAGGAAATATATGTCCTCACCGGCATGTGCTGACATGGCATCCAGGAACTGGTGGAGTACCCTAGATGCTGATGCCTGTGAGATCCCCATGATATCCCCAGTTGACCTTTGGAAGGTACCTGTGGCTAGTGTTCTTAAGCCTACACATACCTTGGTATCCACTGTGATGGGTTCCCCTCTGTTGGTTCTGTGCGTGAGATGTGGCCGGCACAGCTCAACAATTTGGTGTAGAATGTCCCTGTCCACCCTATAGCACTCCACTATTTCCAGTTCATGTAGTCCCTAGTAGGTTACCCTGGATTTGTACACTCTTCTCCTTCTCCTCACTGTGGACTGGTCATCAGCATTCACATCCTCACCACCCTCAGCCTCTTGCACATATTGATGTTTGAGAGCGACAGCAGCCCCTAACATTTTGGTAGCTTTGTCAGGTAAAATTTCCCTGTCTGTGAACACTGGTGGTGTAGAGTTTGTGGGGAAAAACCAGACTGGAAGGTGTTTACATAGTTTATAGTAGTGTGCTGGGCTGTTCCATGTGTAATTGGCTGATTCTGATACATTTCACCTGTCAGCTATGCTAATTCTCCTTGATTGCCTTCCTACTGCTTTTTTGCCTTCCCACTGACTTCCTGTTTAAGCTCCGAGGTGCACCGCACATACCCAGTGCTCAGATGTGAACAAAAGTGCTATTTCCTGTTTTTTTTTTTTTTTGTTTAAAACCCGGTGCGCGACACGCACACCCATTCACAGTGCTCTGGAACATTTGACACACCTCCTTCCTTAGCTGTGCTTAGCCACAGAGCTCCAATGAGCTTACAGTACACATGACACAACCCCTTATGAGGTCATTCAGCTCTTAGACTTGCATTGTTGTATTGCTGCACCTACATGGTTGGGTGCAAACTAACACTGAGAGGAAATCTGTGTTTCAGTATCAATCCCCTCATTTGCATAAAACTGAATGCTAATTCATAGTTTCCATACTCACACTCAGCTTTCCCCCTTAGCAACCACTACTCCCTTGTATTGTTGTCTTATGCATGCCATTGACTATCATGGCAAAATGCTGATTTGGGTTTAAAAGCTTATTTCCAACTTTTTTTCTTATTTTCGGCCCGATCCCGTTTGCTGCCCTATGCTTAAAAAGCCAAAATCTGCAAAAAAAAAATGAAAGTTATTTTTTTTATAATTTTGCAACTATTTATCATGCCAATGGCCATATATTTAGCCATTGGCATGCCTACTCCATTGAATACAGGCTTTCTTTGGAGCTGTCATCCCTCCGTTTTGTAATTTGCAGAAATGTATTTGGTTAGTAACCAAATACATTTCTGCAGGTTACACTATTCCTGCACAGATGCCTGCCTGCTTCCTGGATCACAAATTCACCTCATTTGCATGGTTTTCACCTGCAAATGGGGTAATTAGCATATAGCAGTGGTGTCCATGCAGGAATAGTGTAGGAGCGCTCGTGCACATCCTGGGAGCTCTTTCCTGGATCGCTCGTCGGCCATATTGCGTGCAGCATCTCTAGCACTATTCCTGCACACTGTGCAGAGCTTGCTGAATCCTGGGGACTGTTGTCCCCATTGAAAATTATGTACAAAATCATTTATATAACTTTATTCCACGATTCTTTCTAAACTGGCATAGCATTAGAACAATAATATCAAGACATTCCCCTTTTTTACACCAGAATATGAACATCCACTGATTTAACATTCATTAGCCTAGTATAGTTTAAATTTGTTTAATCTGATAACCTTTCAATCCAACTTATTTTTTTCTAGCCTTAGTATTTATCAGTCAGTCTTCCTACTAACCATCTAAACTCATATTCCACTCTGTTGTAGCATCCCTAAATTAAAAGAACAGGTACGAAAGGAAAAGGAAATCAGTGGTCCAGTGGCATTCATCCCCTGATTTTGTATAGGCATCACCTTGATTCTGATCCCACGTTTTGTGACTAAGGTGCTTTAATAGCCCATTTCATTAAAATCTTTCTCAGTTTCTTTGTTCAGGCTAGCTCCTGTTACAGCATCCAATACTTCATATGCTCCGATGACAATCCTTACTAATGTAGCTGTGGAATGCTCAGCTTCTACCCTTAATAGCATGACTTCAGTACTTAAAGAGTCCACAAGCAGCAAGATGTAATAACTGTTACTATAGATGTTTACAGCTCACATGATCCACATACATGGCCTACTGCTACACATCTGGTGAATACCAAAAGGAGATAAAAATAAGCAATGCACTTGACCATTGACCAGTGACCCAGCTATGTCATACTTATAAAGCCTGCTTTGACAGGCTTCCCTTTCAGTGCATCAAAAAGAAAGAAATAATTAACTGCATGAAAAATAACCTCAAACAGCAAAAAAAAACTCTACAAATCATGGATAATTTTAAAGGAGTAAAAAAGCAAACAAACAAAAAAAAAACAACAAACAAAAAATTAGAGATGTTTAGTATGCTTAGAAAGAACTTATGCAAATGAGGTAGTAACGGCATGTAAATGAGGACTGACTGAAAATTCTGTGACTATCTTAATAAATAAGGCTCACCTCTGTGGGAGTCCTAGTCTATTTTTTATGTTCATCAGTGCTGTGAGCAGAAGCCTTATACAAGGCAAAGTCATGCCTTTTCTGCAACCTGTGAAGTTGTTGGTGATATCTTTTCTGTTTCTCATTGTGAGCTGCTTATTTCAGCTGTGTCACCCAGTGGACATGGAAATAGTGTAAGTTTTTGCAAGTATATATGGCTGACAGATGAGGATGGGGTGGGGGTCTGGTCTTCCAATATCTGTGGATACCAGAAGATGTATAGCCTTCATTATACTTGCCATGGGGACCTACCAGAGACAGATTGGGGATATGTTGGTTATGTCACAGACTTCTAGGCTGCTAATTCAAGGGCACTTTAGCAGTTCCTCAACATACTCTTGGCTCATGAGAACACTATATTTTTCTGCCAGCATTGCTACAGGACTGAGCTAGAACTGTGAATATCTTTCATGGCATTCATTGATTTCCTAAGGTACTTGGCAGAATAGATGTCACTTATGTTGTCATTATGGCCCCATATGGGCCATGGGGAGAGGGATATGAAACAGGAAGTGCTAGTATTCCATGAATTGTCAGGTAGTGTGTAATGCATGGCAGTGCATCACTAATGTGTCAGCTCAGCATCCTAGCAATACCACAATTCTCACTTCTGGCAGACAAGCTCAGTTTACCACCTCTTCCTGCATGGTAGGATACCACATGGTCACCTTATTGTTAAGTGCAAATGTTTCCTGCTCATCTGTATAGATATATTTTAGAAAATATATTGCTTATTAGTAAATTCCCCTTTCCTTTTATGTGTTCCCTCCCTTCTTTGTTTTGCAGGTGATGCAGGCTACCTACTTGAACCCTGGCTAAGGACATCAGTGTATAATCCTAGGAGAGCTTTTGAGGAATGCTTCAACACCACCTTGCCCCAGACATAGATTGTTACTGAGTGAGTATTTGGCTCATTTTCATTGCCTGGATGGGTATAGGGATGGCATCAGTGGGACCCAGCTACAGCATGCAGGATATTTACTGAGTGTTGCATTCTGTGCAACATGATATTGATGGCAGTACAGCAACTTCTGTTTTCTTCTTAAGACCAGTGATGATAGTGATGGTGGCCAGGTAGTAGTGTATACACACACACACACACACACACACACACATAGACACATACTTACATAGATATGTATGCGTGTATGTATGTATGTATATATATATATATATATATATATATATATATATATATATATATATATATATATATCAATCATACCACTCAACTGTTCAGATTTTTGCCTCATATTTTTGGCCTATTCCTCATAACATTTGTGGTTCTCTAGCAAATTACTGGGATGATCTGAGAACTGGAATCACTAAATAATGATATACATTTAAGTTTCAGATTTCAAATCATGGATAATTTTAAAGGAGTAAAAAAGCAAACAAACAAAAAAAACAACAAACAAAAAATTAGAGATGT
>NC_056735.1:882169102-882291602 GCF_019279795.1 Protopterus annectens | reverse complement strand
AAAGAAAATAAATTGGCTGAACTGACAGAGACTAACTTCCTGCATACAACAGCTGACCTTAAGAAAACATTGCAAAAGTGCAGGAAACTACAGATAATCTGTACAAAAGAGATATACTTTATAATATGTTTGTGTTTTGAAAATGGTTAAGCATACATTGTAGGATCTGATGTATGACTTTCATTCAATTAAAGCAAGACATTTATCAGTACGACAGTAAAGTAGAGCATATGACTGCCATTCTCATAGCACAGTCAAAAGGTAAACAAAACAGTTCTAGTGCATAAAAATCAAATGAAAATAGATAATAGTAAAAATCTAAAGTCACAAGATTGACATGCATGTCATTTCTTTTCATATAAAGTTCATCTGTTAAAATGCACAGGAGAAAAGGCAGGCAACAGCAAATAAAAATGTAAATATAAACGTGTTAGTTAAGCCAATATCTATTTTTTTTTTTTTACAATTCCTTATAATTGTATAGTAACAGCACACAAAACAGTTAAAGTTCTGAATTTTAAAAAGAAATAAAATCACAGATGGTATTAGTCAAGCAGTCTTTGTAAAATGAATGGCAGGGCAGTTAAATAAAAAAATACTGAAATCAAAGTTAAAAAATATGTAAGCTAAGTGTAAAGTAATGTCTAGTTATATAGTATAAATGCATAGTTATGCAAATCACAAATACTTATCATAATTCTAAGTGTTTTATAACTGCATTTTACTATCAAATTGCAAGTGTATTAATAGATGATTAAAGGAAAAATGCTAAAAAGAGTTAACTATAGTATACAGAGTCTGAAATGTGAACTCAGACCTTCTCAGACTGGATAAATAGTTACAGGAAATATTGAATAGATAAGGTAAAAAACTAGACTGATTGCCAGACAAGTGGCTTGAGTTTTTCTAAAACATTATTGTTATTAAAACATAATTGTTAAATGTTCACATGCAACACTATTTAGTAATTGTAATAAAACATCACAATTGTGCATATATGTCACTGATAATCTGTTTGCAGGTAAATGTTAAAAGTAAAAAAACTCAGTTACATCAAGTATAGCCAGCAAATGGGTCATAATATACATACAATTCAAATAAATTATACAGGAGGGTATACATACCTAGTAGTAGTAAACAGCAAACGCTTTATAAAAAAATATTTTATCATTGGAAATGGCCAAAAATGATCAAATCAGACAAAGGCCCATAGTTTGTTAGTAACATTATAAAGCAAATGTATAACCAAAGTGCTGGGCTGACATACATTCTATTCTCACAGCATAAAGCAAATAAACAATACTGCAGTACTAAGGGGGGAAGGGTACTTTCTCAGTTTTACACTGTCTGTGTGAGCAGTATTGCAAAAGAGTCCAAATAAAGCTACAGGAAGAAATAATCTCTCATTCCTTCTTGACAATAATCTTTTGGGGGAGGGGAAAACAGGTATTAGTGCATTAGAAATATTGATAAACAGATTAAACCTGACAGGATAAGATATTTTACAAGTTGCTAATAGCTACCATGCTAGTTATTATTGTATTATTTAGTATTAAATTGTATTTATAACCTGTTAAAATGTAAAGCTATACAAGACAGAGAGTAAAGATATGTAAAAATTGTACAAGACTGGTCACTATTTTTTAATATGTTTTTGGCAAGACAATGTTGGTATGCAAAAGCATGAATGTTTCTAATTGCTGGGTATGTAGTTGCCTCTGGTGGCAATTCCACTAGATTCTTCTAAAGAGACATAAGAATTTTCCAAGATTTTGCTTGATGTTAATGTTACTACATTTGTAAGATTAGACTAAATCTACTTTACCGTCTTTGTATGTACAAACACAGAAGAATTCAGTACAAGTGAAATTAATATCTAGCAATGAACATGTGTGGAGAACCATGTTTAAAAAAATGGGACCGGGGTACCTACTAGGTTGAAATGCACATGTAACAGTCTGTGTAGATATGTACTGTACAGGGCACATTGTAAAGTAACACGTTTAAAAGTAATTTGTCAAGTTGTAGTTTTATCACTGTTTTTGGACCACCATTTTATCCGTACCAGTATTGGTTACCCCAGTCAGAAGAACATTATATTAAATCCTCAAGTATTAAATATACTGAAATAATTACATTCAACTATTTATTATCTAAGCCCAGTTCAGTACTTTACCAAGGTGTTTAATATGTTCACTTCACTGTCAGCCAAGGTGTTAATGGGCAATTCAGAGATATGACCGCAATGTTATGGCTAAAATGACATTGAAACTATATATTTATAGCACTAAATAATGTTTGCAGTAGCACATAGTTTTTGCTTCTTATAGATATTAGTCTATCTATAATCTTTTGGTGAAAAATTATTAATAAAAGTAAATAATTAATTCATCAGTTGCAAAGAGTTAATAAAAAAGTTCTAAGTCATAAATGAAATTCTGTGATTGCAAAAGAATAAATTAATCAAGTTAAAAAAATAAAACTAAAGCAGACAGCTCATAACTGATAAAATATTTTCACAGAATGGTCTGCAAAAGATTAGATACATGCAGTTTGGTAGTAAAACTTGATATCATTGTATTAAGTATGTAAAATTGCATTTTGACTTGTATCAAAAAAGACTAAAGGTTTTGTTTCTTAATGCGTTTTCTATATAATCTGACCAAAAATACATATCAGTATAAAGTGTTTTGAGTATGTTTTAAAATAAAAAGAGGGAATTGTTAGAGTGTATTTAACAGTGAATAAAAGGTTGAAAGTAATTCTGTTACAAATATGCAAAATAAATAAGGTATAAAATAAAGCTTGCTTAAATGTAGACATAGAGTTTAGCAATATGTGATTAGCATCCATACTAAAATAAACGTGGCTGGAAAAATAAGGAATTTGCTTAATGGACATGTTTCCTACAGAATCAGTATGCATTTCACACTGTCAGCAAGAAAGTTGACCTCTTAACAGACTTAGCAAAAATGTAAAAAAACAGGATGTATGCATTTCACATTGTCAGTAAGAAAGCTAACCTGGTTCCTTAAATAATGGACAACAGAAAAACAATCTGTACATGTTTCTATCATATGACACTGTTAAGCAATGAAGTTTGAATGGATAAAGACAATACCAGCATTATTTCTCTACAGGATGAAAACATATTTTTCTGCAAACACCAGCAAACAGATGTTTTCATACAAAGACCAAAATAGAATACCAAGGAGAAAAACAGGATGTAAAACCACTATAAAGAGACTATAGCAAATGAAATTGTTGGGAGAGGTATTTTGTACAGGAAAGTTATCATTTATGCTGAACAAGAAGTAGAAAGTGATAAAGTGTAACTAAAGCTGCAACAGTAGTACATGTGCTTTGTTATAAAAAGCTATTTATTAATTACTGCATCAGTGTATAAGTGACAGTTTGGTGTTGCATCAGTGTATAGTCTGCAAGTTTCTGTGGGCAACAGACTGTGAATGCAATTATAACTAGACTTTGATTTCAGCAGAATCCAGCCAGCAAGACCTTAGTGTCTTAAGAAGACTTCGGATCCATCACAGTAAGCAACACCTTGATAATTAATTTTTCACCCACCATTCACCAGACATTTTGAAATGTATAAAATGAGGAATGTTTACTTCAAGCTGTAACAGTAATTTGCACAACATAAACACCATATACTCAGGAAGGCAGATGACTAATTGTCCAGGAAATTGTCAAGTGTCTTGCAACTTTTCATTACTCCACAAAGACCCTGGTCATGTCAGGCATGGATTATATGGAATAAATTACAAAGAAGTCTAGAAATACAAGAATGCATTCCTGAATTATGCACACACAAATGCAGGTGCAAACAACTTTGATTGCTGAGAGAGAATATAATTGAAGTAAGGCAGAGAGGAGGTTAGTGCACCTGGTGCTTGTGAGTAGAAAGCATATTTAAATTATTATTCAGATAATAAGTTCATCCATGCACGTAACTGCTCTGTGATAAAGACATTAAAAATGTTAATATAGCTGTAAGGTATTACAGTAAGAGGAAAACAATCAGTCATAGGTATTTCAGACAGTAATCCATAAAGTAGTAAAGAAGTAATTCATGCATGTAACTTAAGGGATATTACTTTTAAGTACCATCAAAAATGCGATCAAAAGTATGATGCTACATAGTGGCATTATAATAAGTAAATAAATAAATGGTAATGGTTATTCTTTTCTGTAAATAAAATGTATATTTTACAAGCACTTATACTTCTTTTTGTCTCCTCTCCCCTATGCTTGTCTCACTTTTTTTGCTCCATTTTATGTCTTGTTTTGCCAAATATCCAGAGATCACAAGGGCAGGTATTTAACCTGTCTTCCCAGTAAGACACCACTCACCACCTTTCCCTGTCCACCCGGAGACATCTTCACAAGGTCATAGTGGTGGCTTTGTCCCTGTGGGCCCTCCAGTGCATGCCAGCCCTGAAAGCTGCCAGCAGCAAAAGCTTCAGAACTTGGCTAAGGCAACGGTTGAGTGGGTAGTGGAGAGGTGTGTTCAGTCTATACAAACACTCCTCCAGTTAGTGCAAAACTTGCTGGCCCAATCATTTCCAGCCATTGCACTACCAGAAGCTTTCACCTCCACACCATTGAGCTCTCCTCCTCTGAAGATGCATTAAAGGGGAGGGGCAGATAATTGAGGTCCTCCAGACCAGGGTATGAACTGCACTTCAAACATCCTCACCCTTCCCTTCCCTTTTGTACCTGTCTGCCACATGTATGCCTTGTGTCCCTCACTGATGTCAGCCTGTCTGTCTTGTATGTCTTTTATGTTTTGTGAATTCCTTAACTCTTGTCTAAGACTCTTTCCTGTACCCCCTACCTTTATCCATCTTCCCTATTATATAAACATTTGAAAAAAAAAAGATGTTTACACTCCACAAAAACATAGTGCCCGTACCCTGCCACCTCCTCCAGGATTCTTCATGTCTTCCTTTTGGGTGTCCCTTTTCTTCTGTCTTTCTCTCTCTTTCTCTTTCAATTTCAGCTTTCCTATCTTCTCCATTCCTACCTTACAAAATATCCGGCAGGTTGATCACATAAGGACACACTTAGATGCTATACAAAAATCCTTATAGCTGTTTTTGTTTAGTAATGCAAAGCTGCCGATAGCTGCTTAGAGCACATATTGTTTTAAATGATATTAGATGGTCCTGCACAGGCATGCACATGTAGTGGAAATAATTCTGATACTTTATGTATATATCTCTTCTACCTTACATACCTAGAATAGATATAACCAATTTTATGCCATTGAAGATAAGCAAATCACTATTGGGCATTTCAATACAGAATTCAAATTTTCCATAATCAATGACATTCTTTTGTGCTTAGCCACTTTGCATATAGGCGTAGTGGAGTTTTTTGCCAATTATCCATATATATGAATACCACTCATAAACATGGGCCAGATGATGTTTCCAGAAAATAATTCCAACAATAAAGAAAACTGATAAACTGCATGCTTAATTTTATATTTAAGTATGGTATCTTGAAAAAAGAAACAGCTATGGTAGAGCAGCTGCTAATGATTAATCTATTAGTGATATTTTTGATAAAGGCAGCCCTAACGTATTCAAAAATTATTATTGTCAATAGATATACATGCTTGATCTTGCAGCTATGCTCCTTCCTTGAAAACATGACTTAGTGATCCCCATCAGTTTAAACATGTGTTTACCTTTATAATTCCCTTGTATGACATTAGTTGTAATACAGCCTGTTTATTTTTATCCGTCTAGCTATCTGTCTATCTATCTATCCATTTGTTAACCAAGGGTGGAGCTCTAATTCATGTGGACCATTTGTAAGGCCTGCCCATGAGACCCATGAGACTATTTAACAAAATAGAATAAATAAAAATAATAATAAAGTGCAAACAATAAACATGACAAATCAGTAAAAACTGAATAAGAAGAACAGTGTCCCTAATTAAGTAAGGAAATGGTACATGAACTCTTATAAGAACTATATATTCAGTAAAAACTGCGAAGCATCTAAGAGGTATAATCAATATAACAAGCTGCAACAAAGCAGTACTATTAATTAAGTGAAGATGGAGATAAAAAACTATAAAGAATAACATGCTAAACAAAAATAGTGGAGCATCAGTGCAGTAGAAAAATGGGATGTCTAAAAGTTAAGAAAAGAGTATAGTATAGTATAGTATAGTATAGATAAGTACTGCTGAGGATAAACAGTGCATAGTCAAGTAGCAGAAAGTTGCACTTGATGAGTGGAGTTTGTGATTGTCATCCCTGGGAAAGTTCATAGGATGTGGGGATGAGACTGTGTGCGGAGGATGGATGAGTAAGGGGAAAGTGAAAGGGGGAAGACGAATGGGTGAGTAGTTTTTTTGGGTGAGAGGGTAGATGCATTGGTTAGAAGAGAAATAGATATAAGGGAGGGGGTGACAGTAGTTGTGGAAGGAAAAAGAGGGATAATTTGGTGCTCAAGTGATATTGCCTGTTTGGAAGCATATGCATTTGGCTTTGTGGAGAAATATCTTATTTAGCTATCCTCAGAAGTCAAGGTAGTTAGAAGTTGAATGTAGTTTATTTGGTAAGGATTCATAGATGTGGGGGCTAATACAGAGAAGCTGTGGTTTGAGCAGTGGAGTTTGTTCTGAAGTGAATAAAGGGAGAAAGCATCTTGAGATCTACATCTGAGGTTGTAGAAATGGGTTTCCTTTCTATGTATTCTAGAAGTTAGGGAAATGTGTGAGGGAGAAGCAGTTTACATGTCAGAGAGTCAAATAGAAGGGTGCATTTTTGTTCACTGGGTAGCCATTTGTTTTACGGATGGAACAATGGTGTTTTTAGGGATGAGAGAGGCAGAAATCTGCATATGTTGTTTGACATTACTTGTAGTAATTTAAGATTCTGTTTTGAGTTGTTGCTATGACTAGTAAAAATATTTCAGTTGAACTAGGAGGTCACCCTTTCCAGTGAGTGATATGCTTAAGGTAAGGAAGTGGGATATTCAGTGGGCTCACATGGGGAGAGAATTAACCTCAGTTTTAACCTTGGTGATGTAATATTGGAAGCAAGGTTTTGATCAAGATATGTTCTGATGTATTTGAAGCATGGACTAGTTTCCAGTGGCAGTCGATTCTTGAGTTGAGTTGACAGTTATTTTGAGATTGAAGGTATTCTTTATTTGGTACCAAAGAGCACATTTTCATTTTGGTATTAAGGATATCTTTATTGCTTGTGAGACAGGGTCAGTTCTTATTGTAATGTTTTCTTTATAAGCTTAATGTTCTAGCCACTTTTATGGATTACTATGCTATTAGCATAGATTATTATGTTGAGATATGGGAGTTGTACCAAATGGTGGTTAATGTACAGACTGAATAGCAGAGCAGATCGGATGGAACTTTGGGGGACCCCTTTGGTGAGGAAAATGGTGCAGAGGAATTGGATTCAATCTGCCCTTTAAACTGGGGGTTATTAATAAAGTCAATGAACCATAGGAGGGAGTGTTCACTGATGCTGTTTACTGTAAGGGCATTGACCAGGAGACTGTGGTATATATGTCAAAAGCTTCTGACAGGTCAGTGAAGACCCTCCTGTGAGAAGGCCAGTATTATGGAGAAAGTTATCTGTAAAAGGGTATTGGGCAGTCATTGTAGTTCTATCAGAAAAAATGTGGATTATTGAGGTGCTAGCATGCTGTATGTTTCTATGTATTTGGATTGTTCTGTAAAAAAAGATTTGTTTCCAGGAGTTTGCCTGGATAGGGAGGCTAGAGATTGGCTTCTGCAGTTTTGTTAAGTAAAACAGTAGTTTTTTTGGGGGGTGGGATTTGAAACAATTTTTTTCAATAAAGATGGCATTGAAGTGGTGGTCTGGACAAGGTTGAAGAGATGATGCAGTAGCAGGATAAAGTGTTTCTTGAGAAGACAGTTGATTCAGAAGGGGAGTCAAATTATATTTCTTCCAATGCTTTGTTAATATCACATTTGGAAACCTTTTTTAAAAATGAAAGAATGTGTAAGAAGAGGAGGTTCTGGTGTTGATGTTAATTATGGTGGTGAGATAGCACAAACAGGGGGAGTTCTTCAAGGAAGTTGCTGTAAGTGGGCCTGATTTGGAGGTATGGTATTGATAATGCTGAATTATTTTTTAGGTGCATCCTGTGATCTTGTTGACTATGGACCATAAAAACATTGGCTTGTTTGTACATTTTGTTAGAGTGTGCTCAACAATATACTAAGGTTGAAAGTAATTTTGCTGCAATTATGCAACATAAATAATGTATAAGATAAAGCTTGCTTAAATGTAGAAATAGAGTTTAGTAATATGTAATCAGCATCCATACTAAATTACCATGGCTTGGAAAATGAATCTGCTGAATGGACATTTTTCCCTTACAGACTCAAAACAGGATGTATGCAAGAGCAAAAATACAAAATCTGCTTTTAAAGAATGGACATTTTTCCCTTACAGACTCAAAACAGGATGTATGCAAGAGCAAAAATACAAAATCTGCTTTTAAAGAATGGACATTTTTCCCTTACAGACTCAAACAGGATGTATGCAAGAACAAAAATGCAAAATCTGCTTTTAAAGAACACTGACATGTTATTCTGCATATAAAAAATGGACACAATATGTTTCCTAAAATAACAGGATGGACACAATATCTTTCCTAAAACAACAGGATATGTTTATGACACTGTGACAATGTGTTTTCTCAAAATATGTTCTTCTGCATGGAAAAACAGGATATGGCACAAGAACAGATGTTTTTATACAAAGATCCAAATAAAATACAGGATGTTCACACTGTCAGAAAAGATGATCTCTGACAATGTGTTTTCTCAAAAATATGTTTTTCTGCATAAAAAACAGGATATGCTTATCAGCATTGGCACAAGAACATATGTTCATATACACAGATCCAAATAGAATACAGAACAATGTGTTTCCTCAAAAATATGTTTTTCTACATGGACATCAGGACACTGTTACAGGATATTCACACTGTCAGAAAAGCTGGTCTCTTACAAGACATTGTTAAACAAGGAAGCTTAGTATTGTTTCTACAGGACTAAAACTGTATATAAAGAGCTGTATAAATCCAGTTATGTTAGAGGTATAATAGGGACACAAGTCCTAATGTAAATGTTATATCTCTCACATCATCTGTACTATATGAGAAGTAAAGTTGGAAAGAGTACTTTTAAGCTGCAACGTGGTTCCGTTTGATTTATTATAAAAAGTTATTTGTTACTGCTCTCTAAAGTTGATGCTGCAAAGTATATTCTCTCATCAGTGTATATTCTGCAAGTTTCTGTATGCAACAGACTGTGAATGCAAATATAACCAGACTTTGAATTTTAGCAGAATCCAGCCAGCAAGACTGAGTGTCTTAAGAACACTTCAAATCCATCACACCAAGCAGTAAGCAGCTCCATGTAATTTTTTCAATGGCAAGCTAGCCTGCATTTGAACCTACAATCTGCATTCAAACACAGGAGGAGTGATGGTAAGCCCTGCAGAGGGTCACTTCAGTTAAATTGCAGTAACTAACATTTGTATGTATGTGTCAATTCTGAACAGAAGTATTCCAATTTATGCAGCTTGCAGAAGTACAGTTTTTTAGACGTCTACATCCAGAGTGAGACTGAAGTTCCAGTCGCAGTGCCATAATTTCGCTAAGAAAAGGGGAATATCCACTAGCACAGCAGTCCGCTGCCTGTTGTGCTTTCCCAGCTTCTCAAGTGACTTTGAAAAATTTCCAGCCATCTGCAACAACAGCCTGATCACCTGTTTTCTTGCTCACTGGTAAGACTTTTTTCACGTCACATTTTTTTAGTATGGATGCTATCAGGCAGAATTCTAGCAAATGTAAGCCAAGTTGTACTCTTACTGTAGCAGAACAACCAGATAAAATATGGAGTAAATTGCAATGTTGGTATACACAACACATTAGTAAGTGTAAAACCTTGTTAGGGCAAGTTGACATACCAGCATTATGTAAGTGGATTGTAACATTTGATTGGTATTTGCAACAAAAAAAATGAAGTATATCATAGTAAATGTTTATTGTGTGATTCAAAGGAAACTGCATTTTGTGTAATATGCCATAAACAAGTATTGCATGATATTGCTAAAAAGCTAGACTGTGCAGACAGATCTGTTCATGATAAAGAATTAATTAATAATACACAGTTTTCATTATATCCAGATGTAAAGCAGTTATGTCCTGTCAGTACATTAATTTCTGAATTACAACAGCAATCAAATCTGTTATTGACAGAGTCCCCTGTAGATCTTGTAACTCCCTTTAAAAATTATGTACAAGCATGGAATGATGCCACGGCTACACATACAGATGAGGACAGAAACAAAGTTTATGATACATTGACAGAAGACTTTAATAAGTTTTTAAAAGAGAAACAAAATGAATTTAAAATGTTCAAAACTGACATTCAAGATCTCTGTCAAAAGTGCATAGGAGCTCTGCAGTCAACAGAGGAATCCAATAACAGGTATCATATATCCCTTAAACACTTACAGGTAGAAATGACAGACCTTAAACAGCATCTGAAGGAAAAGGAAGAAGAATTAGATGAATTAACAGAGACTAACCTCCAAAATACTATTTTGATATCCCAGCTTAAAGAAGAGTTAAAAACACAAAACCAGTCCAAATTATAGAACAGGGACAGGGAACCACTACAGATTTATATACGCAGTCTAGATTATTACAGAGTTTACCACAGTGGAATGATAAAAAAGGCATATTTTATAACATGCTTACATTTGAAGAATGGGTGGCATATACAGCAGGATCTGATATATGGACAGATGCATTACTTAGATGTTTCTGGATTTTCATTCCCAAATGTTTTAAAACTTTCATACAATTAAAGCAAGATGATTATCAGTTGAACACTAAAGTAGGACGTATGACAGCCGTTTTAATGGCATTTACACAAGGGCAGCCTCTCACAGCCAAATTATTAGATAATTTTAAAATTACTATCACAGATAAATTAATGGAACAAAGTGATCATTTTAGACTTGCATTTCAAATCATATATAAAAAAACAGACAGAGACATGGGAAAAGAGACATACAAAACAGTTAATACATTGCTTCTTAGAACAAGTCAAAGGGGTTCCAGGGGATATTAAATGTATCTACAAAGAAAATTCTGATTCCCTTACTGATTTGGTACAAAAACTAATGAGGGGACGGACTATGGCCGATGATGGGACTTTATACTCACACCATATCTTTGCATGTGAAGATAATAGTGAGCCATTTGAAGTAATTGGTGAAGTCAAAAACAGGGGAAGGCAAAGATGGTGTGACCAACCACCAGTAGAAAGAGCTGTGTCAGCACCACCAGCTCCTGCCTCTATGCTTGTAGTACCAGGATCAAGCACAGGTAATGAGCAAAAGGCACCAACATGCTTCTTTTGTAAAAAAATAGGACACGTTAAGCAAAATTGTGATCATTACAAAGCCTGGCACAAAAAGAAGGAAAAACAGGGAGTGTTTCCAAAAAGAGAGCAAACAAATTTACAAGAAAAGTCAGAAAAGCAGGATCATGTACAAAAACCTTACAATATTAGTAAAAACAGTTATAAGAGCCATCAATATACAGGAAAAGGGAAAGTATGCCCGGTAGATTTTCAAGCAGTTTCACCTGTAAATCCGAAGCATTTGATAGAACAGGCAGAAGGAATAGCTAGGCAACAGTTAAAAAAAGAGATTGAAAAACCTAAATATGTAGATCATTCAGACACAGAAGGAGATGACAAACAAAAACATGAGGTGTGTCATATTGCATTTGATAATAAAGGAGAGGATGAGTGGATTTCCTTACAATAGGGATGTGCCCCCCCTACTCTAGTATCTTTCCTGACTACCTTTAAAAAGGGTCGAGATGGATGACCACTGATTGATATTTGGGTAGAGGGGTCACTGTGGAAAAATGTCTTAATAGACACAGGAGCAGCAGTATCTGTCACAAACAGACAGTTACCAGTAAATTCTATAAAAAAGGTTTGCATTTCAGCATTTAATGGCACAGGATGCTATGCAGTGAGTAGCCAAAATGTGGACATAAAGTTTAGTCAAGAGGGACAAATATGGAAGGGTGCATTTTTAATGCATCCATCTTGCACAAATACCATTATTGGTATGGACATTCTAGGACCTTTAGGCATAGTAATTGATTTACCTAATGAAATTCTGTGGATGGGAGACAAACAACAAAGAGAGGAAGAGCAAAATACAGGTTGCTATGCAATCTCTCTACCTGACAAACCTGAAAAACCTACAGGCGATATAAATACAGACAGTGAGGATGTATGGAAGCATTTACAACAGCAATTCCCAAATCTATGGTCCAAGGGTCCCAGTGATTGTGGGAAACTAGAAAGCCCAGTAGGAATAGGAAGTGATCAGGACTATATACCACCTTTTCAAAAACAATATCCTATTCCTAGGGGAGCAGAAGAACATACGGAAAAATGTATTGCAGAATGGGAACGAGAAGGGATTATACAAAAAGGCAACAGTCCTACAAATTCACCAATCTGGCCAGTTAAGAAAAAAGATGGTAGTTATCGTCTTGTTATTGATTTACGAAAGGTTAATCAATATACCACTCCTAGAGCACACTTGATTCCAGGAGTCCCAGAGTTGGCTGCACATATTAAGCCACAAAGTAAGTGGTTTACAGTAATAGATTTAGCAAATGGCTTTTTTGCAGTGCCACTCAGGAAAAAAAGATTGGCCAAGATTTGCCTTTACATTTAAAAACCAGCAATATGTTATGACAAGGTTACCACAAGGGTTTCAAAACAGTCCAGTTATTTTTCATCAGACAGTAGGATCCATTCTACAACATTTGGAAAAGGATGATTCAGTAATACATTACATTGATGATATTTTAATTCAGTCAGAAACAGTAGAGGAGCATGCACGGCTTCTTAAGAGAGTTTTTCATATTCTACAGCAAGCAGGGTTTAAGGTTAAAAGTGAAAAAATTCAGTTTATGACACAAAAAGTGAAGTTTCTAGGTATTATTATAAAACCAACAGGAAGATCTCCTTGCCCTGCACGTGTACAAGGCATTTTACAAATGGGAAAGCCACTGACTATAGCAGACTTACATAAATTCATGGGAATCATGAATTACAATAAGGAATTTATAGAGGATTATGCAGCCGTGGCTGCTCCCCTATACAAAATGTTACATGAGCAAAAGAATTCCACCTTTTTAGAGTGGGGATCTCATGAAGAGGAGGCATTTTCACAGATAAAAATAAAACTAGCACAAGCTACAGAACTAATAGCGCCCACTCCAAGGTTACCATTTGTGTTACAAGCAGCAGCAGGAAAAAGAAACACTGTCTGTGGTACTACTACAGGAATGGCCACATGGTAGTGACAACAGAATGGAAAAAACATTACGCCCAGTCACTTTCTTTAGCAGAAAGATGACTCCAGTGGAATTGGGTTACCATCCATGTATACAGCAGTTATTAGCCATTTACTGGGGTATTAAACAAACTGAATATTTCACCGTGTTTTCCAGCATTATAGTACAAACACCACATCAAGCTGTAAAAGCTTTGATAGACAGTTTTGGAATTAATAAAATTACAGATGGTATTAGTCAGGCAGTCTTTGCAAAATGGATGGCACTTTTTGGAATGAAAACTGTTACTATACAGACAGGGGATAAATACCATTTGTCAAACCATATGGGATATGAAGGAAAACAGCATAACTGTTTAGAAAAGATAATGTCACTTGAGGTGCAATTTTTAGCATCTGATTTTGATCACTTTAAGCCATCCATCTTTGTGGATGGAGCACGATATTGGGACCAAGGCAGATACTGGACAGGATTTGCCATAGTTCCAGAGAATCCACAATTGGGTTCTCCTGAACTAATCAAGTTACCAGGGCATATGTCATCTCAAAGAGCTGAACTGGAGGCAGTATTGTGTATGCTAAAGTATTACAATCCTATTAACATTTTTTCAGATAGTGCTTATGTAGTAAATTCTTTAAGACTACATATGGAAACATGGGTAAGACGAGGATTTGTGGATAGTGTAGGTAAACCATTACGGCATGCTGAAGTATTAAAAGACATATATAAAGTTATAACAATGTCAAAACAACAAGGACAGTATAGCATCTTAAAAGTAAAAGCACATCAAAAGCCAACCAGTGAAACTTACAGATTAAATGTGTTAGCTGATACCTTTGCCAAACAAGCAGCACAAAATGGAAGAGAACTTCCAGAATATGAATATGCCAATGTAGAATTTAGTGTCTTAAAAGAGCTAGATAAAGAGTCAATAGAGAAAGACCTTGTAAATATACAAAAACAACAGGGCTTAAAAGAAGAAACCGATCAGTGCAGATTGGCAGGTATACCACCAAAGGAGTACTATGCATACACGACCTCCAAAGGGTTACAGTTGCCATATGTACCATTTCAGTTGGCATGCCAGTTGGTCAAGTTAAATCACCAAATACTGGGCCATATAGGAACTGATAAGTTATGGGCAGTTGTAAAAGAAAAGTATTGGAACCCAAATTTAAAAAAGGTCTGCAAACTGATTATAGAAGAATGTTTAATCTGTCTTCAGGTAAATGCTAAAAGCAAAAGGCCTCAGTTACATCGAGTACAGCCAGCGGATGGGCCATGGTATGCAGTTCAAATAGATTATGCAGGTCCATTACCAACAACAAAGGGAGGTTACAGATATCTACTGGTAGTAGTGGACGTCTTTTCAAAATGGGTAGAAGCAATTCCTACCAAAACTATGACAGCAAAGGCAACAGCAGAAGCCTTATGGAAAAATATTTTCTGTCATTGGGGATGGCCACGGGTTATAGAGTCAGACAATGGCCCACAGTTTGTTAGTGATCTCATTAAACAAATGTGTAATTTGTTAGGCATACAGCAAAGGTTTCATGTACCATACCATCCACAATCTAATGGCATTGTAGAACGTATGAATCGGACGTTAAAAGAATGTCTAAAAAAGGCATGCTTGGAAAAGGGCAATACATGGGTACATCATCTGCCTGGTATTTTAATGGGTATTCGAGCAACACCAAACAGCAAAACAGGTATTTCCCCATATGAAATAATGACAGGCCACAAAATGCCCATACAATTACCATTTGATCCAGATTTACCTAATGGTAGGCCCATGCTAGAAATTAGCAAACATCAGGAATGGCTAAAACAACTTACTAGTATATGTGACTATAATGCAAGGGAGCAAGCGTTCCATCTATGGAAAAAGGTGCCAATAATACCAGCTGAAGAAAACCTTCCCTGTGGAACCAAAGTATTGCTAAAACATTCCAAATGGAAGGACCATGGGCTAGCAATTGGCAAGGCCCTTTTGAAGTAGTGGAACAAATTGGACCATTAGTGTACAAAATCAAAGGAAAAAGAAAAACAGAACAATGTTGGTACATAAAGATCAACTAAGAATGATAAAAAATAGTGAACAATGTAAATCTGATTAAATGTATTCTTTTGTAGGTTTCCAACAGAGAAAACCCTAATGAAATTGACATGGTTTAAAGTGCATCCTTTTGGAAATCCAGTTTCGGATGACCAAAGGCAAAATGATTCAACAATGGAATTTCTATTTAAAGGATGTTTTTAAATTGATAATAGCTATTATACTAACTATTATTGTATTGCTTAGTATTAAATTATACTTACAACCTGTTAATCAAACTGTAAAGTTACATAAGAGAGAGTAAAGAAATGTGGAAAAATGAACAAGACTGGTCACCATCTTTTAACACTTTCTTAGCAAGACAATGTTGGTATGCAAAAAGCATGAATGTTTCTAATTGTTGGGTATGTAGTTTAATACCAAAAATAACAGGGGTAATGCCTCTAATACCTATTCCACTAAATTCTCTTAGTAGTTGGAGAGTATTAATAAATGAAACAGGAGATCAAGTTATAAATGTACAACTACGTAAAGCAAGAGTACAGTTATCTGCTATAGTACAGGGGATCACATGTTTTCAACAAAATGGAACTGTTCCAGTGGGTAATAGTAATTGTATTCAGACAATTGAAATGATAAATTTTCACAACCACATACCAGTACGTGGAGTATTTTCTCATGGTTTTCCTATTTTAATACCAATTAAGGGTCAGTTAATATTAAGTGACACAGCAGTATTTCACTTTTCACAAAATGACAAAAATGACTGTAAAACTAATATTACATGTTGGAGAAGTAAAACCGATAAAAACTTTACAGTTGTACATGATAAAACTCCTACTATGGGGCAAGTAAATAGCAGTCTGGTAAATAGCAGTGTTGCTCTATCAGATGGGTTATATTACATCTGTGGTAAATATGCTTATAAATGGTTACCAAAGGGATGGGATGGCACCTGTTATATAGGATTAGTGGTACCAGCAATGCATCATGTAAAAGAGTTACCAAAAGGAAACATTAGGAATACAAAAAAGAAAAGGGATATATTACATGTAATTGAAAGTCCAGAAAATCCAGTAGACACCTTAGATACATCACGTATATATCATCAAAATCTTGATTATGTTAAATTAAAAGATATGGATTTAGGAGATGATGTAATCTCTGGAGCAGGTATTTTCCTTGGTACGGGCTGCAAAAGCCATCTGGGAACTGAGAAAACTATCTAAACTAGTTGAGGTATTGGCAAATGCCACTTTCAATGCAGTCATTGACATTACTGTCGAAATGACAGCAATACGAACTATGGTTTTGCAAAATCGAATGGCATTAGATTACATATTAGCATCACAAGGGGGTACATGTGCTTTAATGGGAGAACAATGTTGTACATTTATTCCAGACAAAACAGAATCTGTAAAAGCACATTTAGAAGTGATTGCACAAGTGTCTCAACATACTAGAAAAAACTGGAATGATGACTGGAGTGAATGGTTTAGTAATCTATTTACAGGATGAACAGGAAAAATCACTGTATTTTTAATTTCTTTTATTGTTATTGTAATGCTTGGTTGCATATTATTTACATGTATTAAAGTCTGCTTAGCAAAAGCTAGTCAAGTTACTGTTGTTAATTGTCATAATGAAAAGTATTACCAAATAATGCTGAATTTATTTCTCTAGTTTAAAATAAAAAAGACGGAATTGTTAGAGTGTGCTCAACAATATACTAAGGTTGAAAGTAATTTTGCTGCAATTATGCAACATAAATAATGTATAAGATAAAGCTTGCTTAAATGTAGAAATAGAGTTTAGTAATATGTAATCAGCATCCATACTAAATTACCATGGCTTGAAAAAGGAATCTGCTGAATGGACATTTTTCCCTTACAGACTCAAAACAGGATGTATGCAAGAGCAAAAATACAAAATCTGCTTTTAAAGAATGGACATTTTTATCTTACAGACTCAAAACAGGATGTATGCAAGAGCAAAAATACAAAATCTGCTTTTAAAGAATGGACATTTTTCCCTTACAGACTCAAACAGGATGTATGCAAGAACAAAAATGCAAAATCTGCTTTTAAAGAACACTGACATGTTATTCTGCATATAAAAATGGACACAATATGTTTCCTAAAATAACAGGATGGACACAATATGTTTCCTAAAACAACAGGATATGTTTATGACACTGTGACAATGTGTTTTCTCAAAAATATGTTTTTCTGCATGGAAAAACAGGATATGGCACAAGAACAGATGTTTTTATACAAAGATCCAAATAAAATACAGGATGTTCACACTGTCAGAAAAGCTGATCTCTGACAATGTGTTTTCTCAAAAATATGTTTTTCTGCATAAAACAGGATATGCTTATCAGCATTGGCACAAGAACATATGTTCATATACACAGATCCAAATAGAATACAGAACAATGTGTTTCCTCAAAAATATGTTTTTCTACATGGACATCAGGACACTGTTACAGGATATTCACACTGTCAGAAAAGCTGGTCTCTTACAAGACATTGTTAAACAAGGAAGCTTAGTATTGTTTCTACAGGACTAAAACTGTATATAAAGAGCTGTATAAATCCAGTTATGTTAGAGGTATGATAGGGACACAAGTCCTAATGTAAATGTTATATCTCTCACATCATCTGTACTATATGAGAAGTAAAGTTGGAAAGAGTACTTTTAAGCTGCAACGTGGTTCCGTTTGATTTATTATAAAAAGTTATTTGTTACTGCTCTCTAAAGTTGATGCTGCAAAGTATATTCTCTCATCAGTGTATATTCTGCAAGTTTCTGTATGCAACAGACTGTGAATGCAAATATAACCAGACTTTGAATTTTAGCAGAATCCAGCCAGCAAGACTGAGTGTCTTAAGAACACTTCAAATCCATCACACCAAGCAGTAAGCAGCTCCATGTAATTTTTTTCACATTTGTCTTGTGAGTTTTAGAGGAAATCAGATTTATGTCTAAAGATAGCTTTTTAGCAATGTTCTTTAGACTGATGAAGCATTTTTTTTTTCTTGAAAGGAATTATTTTTTCCAGGAATGGAATACATTATCTTTTTGATTGTATGATGCCTTGATCTCTTTAGTAATTATTTTGTTAAAGTTGTGTTTAAGTAGGTGGAACACTTGTTAGAAGAGTTTGTTTTGCAGATACAGTGATGTATTGGTGAGAGTGATTGTGAGGGTGTTGAAGTTGAAACAGTGGATGTTGTTTTCTCAGTTTATTTGGGTGAATTCATGTTTATCTTAACAATAATAGGAAATAAAAATCAACTGAGTCTTGTGACCATTTATGCCTTGCCAGTATCCATTCTTAGACTGTATGCCCTTTTTCATGGACGGGTAGGCCAGTCAAGCTAGGTCTGAATTTGTGAACAGCCATCCAATCATCCAGTTCTTCTTTGAAGGAAGATAATGTATCACACTTCTTGATTCACAGTTGGAGTTTGTTTCAGTGGTGGGGAAAGAGTTGTGTAATGGACATAACTCCCTCCAATCTTTTTTTTCCTGATGACATTTTACACCCCTGGTTGTGGTACTTGTGGAACTAATTGGTTTCTGGAGAATCAAGAAATTCAGGACCGCTGGGTCCCTAATGATATGGAAAGCAAGACATAGATCTTCACTCAGATAGCTGTAAGATATTGAGTAAATGACAATGATTCCAGTTATTTTAGCTTTCATTTTTCTAATCCAGTGATTATCTTAGTTAGGAACTGCTGGGGTCTTTCTAGTTGTTTGTTTTGTCTAGAAAGATACATCCCAACATATACATGCATACAGATCAAAACAGCACATAATCCAATGTGTCACTAAGCAATCCCCATTTTGTAACCATCAAAGAGTTTTCACACATACTTGATCTTGCCGGTTTACTATCAAAATCTCGCACCTGTATTGTGCGAGTGTTCATATTTCCGAACCGAGATTCCGGAAATCAAATAAATGAACAAAAACAAGACCGTGCAAGGTATTTTGGAAAAGTTGACATCTCAGAAATATCGACTTTACCAAAAATACCGCACTTCTGGTCAAGAGCAACAAATGTTTTTGCAGGGGGGCAAGCCCCCCTGCACTCCCATGTGAGTGACTGTCCCCCCCCCACCCCTTGCTACTTATATATACAAACTCCGAGATTGCACTACAGTGAGGGGAAAGGGTACATTTCCTGATCTCCAATATAGTGCGATCTGCATTCAAAATGTTGAATTCACAATAGCAAATGCTAGTGTGCATTTGCTGTTGTGAGTTCAACATTTTTTTTTCATTATTTGCAAATGTCAAATTAGGGCATTCAGTTTTTCCAATTCAGATGAAGTCTGATTGCCCTTTTGATAGTAAACTGATCTTCCCAATTACATCTCTCCTGGATGATTTATAACCTGCTAATCTCTAACAGGTAAACATAAATGTAATATTTTAAAACACTTGCCACGCAAGATCAAGTTAAACCAAACATCATGAAGAAAAGTAATTCATGATCATAGGTTCATAGGTTCATAGGTTCATAGGTTCATACTAGGCTATCTGCCCAAGGGCATTTATAAGCCTAGCCCATAGTTATGTGGCTTTCGCCACCCCTTTAGTTTGAATAAAAACTATGCCTATCATTTTTCTGTGCCTCTGTCAAGCAGTGACACTGAAGTAATCCCTGGGGTATATCTGCGATCTCCCATCCATTGGTCAAGATTCCTCTTGAACAAGGCCAGCGAGGTGCTCTGCCTCACATGTACCGGGATTTTGTTCCACAGCATAGGGAGTCTCTGGGTGATGAATCTGTCCCTCCAGCACGTTCTATTTATAACCGCGTCAAGGTTTAAGTCTCCCCCTTGTGGTTCTGAGGGATCTAGATTTTTGAGGTGAAGCATATTCATCAAATCTGGGTTTGACATGGCCTTATATGTCAGGCACAGGTCACCTCTGAGCAAGCGGTATGAGACTGAATAAAGCTGGAGTTCTTTCAGTCGGGCAGCATAAGACATATTTTTGAGACCCTTTATCCTTTTGGTGAGGAACTTTTGGGGCCTTTCAAGCTGCATCAGGTGTCTGGTCAGATACATTCCGAACGGGGCATTGTACTCAATCATAGGTCTAATGAGTGATGAGTACAGGGGGACGATGACCTCCCTTGATCTAGATGTGAATCCCTTCATGATCAGGTGAATGATAAAACCATTCATGGCACATTAATCACAAAGTAATATCAATATCATGCCTATCCTTGTATATAGGTCAAAGTGAGGGATAAGGTGATAGCAGAAAATAACCAGACCTGAAGTAATAAAAATAATATCAGTCCACCCTAAATATCAGCCTGTATAGATTCTTTTGAGTCTATTGTGATCTGAGTTCATTCTCATCATTAAAAGGGTAACTGTAACTTCATATACAGCTTAGAATCTGTTAATTGGTGCAGACACAAAAAAAGAAAGAAAAAAGGAAAGTAAATCTATATATATTTTTGTCTGTGAGTTGCTTAAACTGATAGCGCTGCTTTCTATTTTAGCTGCTCCATTTTGTTTTCTGTTTTAAGAAATCTGCTTGGCCTGGTGTTTTTGTTCTGTGTGGCAGATAGACACTCAATTTACCTAGGCTGCACATTTTACATGTTTTTTTTTTTTTAAACTGGTTAATATGTTTCTTGAGTGATACTTAAAATACACAGAGAATATCTGTTTCTTTGCCTTTTCTGATAAGACATAAGGCCTGCAAAAACTACATGGACTTGTTTTTTCAAGTTGCCACCCTTACTGTAAATTGAGCTTTATAAGCTCTTCATTTCTACACTGTTGTTTATATCTTAAATTATTTGCCTTTCCTTGTGCTTAATTTGAAAAAAAAAAATAATTTTGCTTTCCATTGTTTGTTCTACTGGTTTATTTGCTCTGGATTCATTTTCTAGCTAGCTGTTAAATAAAGTAGTGAATTTTTACACTATAGCAAGCTCTTATCTATGTTTTTACATCAAGAGGACAGTGGATTTTCCATCTTGTAGCAGTGGGTAGTGGTCTGGTCTGTATAAGTTAGGAAACACACTAGAGAGTCCTGCATGCAGTTGTTTTATTGGCTGGAAGGCTTATTGATCAGCTTGCCTTGTTTTTAGTACCTTTACAAATTCTGCACAACTGAGTGGCTCTTAGCTCATTTCTACAAAATGAAATACATTTATTGAATAATCACACTTTTTAAAGTTGTTTAAAGTACACTGCTATCTTGAATTACTTATTGTCTTTCCTTTGTTTTTGGCAGAATTTCACTCTGAACAATCCTTTACTGTGCTTTTACATTAGGATGACTATGATTATTCATCTAGTGGCAGTAGCAGTTTATCTGGTCTGTCTGAGTTGGGAGGCATACAATAGAGCTCTAAGTGTAGCTGTTTTATTGGCCAGAAGGCTTAGCAGTCAGTTTTTTTGTATTTTCATTGCTGATATAAATTTGGCACATTTGCACAGGGCTGCTCACTGTGTTAGTGCCCTGTAGAGATGTAAACATCTGCAAATATTGCTTATTTTCATTATACTGTGAAAGTTTACTGTGCTATTTATTGTTTTTTGCACTTTTAAAGTTTAAAGTTGCATTTTCAAACCACTGTTAGAGCTGCTGTTCTGCACTAAAATACATTGTATCTAGTGTTTTTTAGTTAGTATTAGGCATCTGTTTGAGGTTCCATAACACTTGGGCTCCAAACCAGTCATTTTACATTAAGAGGATCAAAGTCTGCATTCTTTTTACAGAAGAGATCTGATTTCTCCTATCTGAGTTGGGAATTGCTGGTGGAAAGCTCAGTGTGTGCTTACGTGATTGGCCTTAGAGCATAGTTAGTGTAAAACCTGCTTTTTCTGATTGCATATAAGATTGTATATACATTTGGAAGAAGCTGCTCTTCACACAGTAGATATTACTGGTGCCTTGTATACATGCAATCACTAGAAGTTAAAATTTCCCTTATAAAAACACCTTGGAACTTCACCTCAGCCCCATGTTACTCATGGGGCAAGCAGTGAGCAGCATTTACATGTTTAGTTAGGACTATTTAGGTGTACCTTACCTTATTATAGCACTCAGGCCTCTTGCTGCTGAGAGACCATCTGGTTTGGCACTGGGCAGCATCACTGGTTAGGTTAGCTGCAGATTACTCCAAGTAAGCACCCTTCCATCATCTGGTCACAAACACCCTCCACTCTTATCCTTTATCCTTTCAAGTACACATTAGGACCTGCAACCATGGATGGGCACTTTCCTGATATCTCTAAATCCAGCTTGGTGGACATGGGCATCCTGAGGCAGTGTAACAGTTACTTTATGTACACTGACAACCACTTAATTCTTGAACAGACAAATACAGTTTGTGAGAGATGTAGTTACACATTGACACTGGAGGCTAGACTCTCACATACAGAAACAAACAGCAACAAACAGGTTATCAGTGATTCATACATATGTGAAAGTGCACACAAGTAACTTACCCAAACTTCAAAGGCCTCTCAGGTGCAGTCCTCAGAAATTCTGCATGCACACAAACAAGACAATTCCTATCACAACACATAAAGCCACATCTCAGTGTGTCTCAACTACCAAGCCCATAAGATGAGACACTCTGCAACCCAATATTCTGATTATAGAATGATCCATTGTAAGACACACTGATGTCCCTCTTACCAGGCTGGATAAGGGGACGGTTACAGTTAGTTGCCTGGCAGGGGCCATCATTTGCCAGATCATGGAAGCACTCAGGTTACTTACCCATAAGTACCAGTATGACTCACTCATAGTCCATGTGGACATGAATATCCTGAGACATATCTCACTGGATTATATGAAGATAGACATGATTGAGCTCTCAGAATATTTTTCACAGGCAAGTATGAGCCTAGCACTGAGCAGAATTCGACTGTCTTCAAGGATGATGGCACAATACAGCACAAAAAGATCAACTTTAACAATTGGCTTAGCTACTGGTGACATTCCAAATGGGTCCAATACTTGTCAGTCTGGGAGAACATGGTTGACAGGCCATGTTTCTGTGCCAGGGATGGTCTTCACCAGTCACCTCTAGGGTTCTGGATATTGGCCAAAACATTATCCACTTCCTAAAGTGCCTTTTTAAGGCATTGCCAAACAGGCAAACATTCCAGTATAACAAAAGCTACTCAAGAGAAGCTAAAGGTGTTACTGCTCAATGCTAGGAGTCTTAACCAGAAACTGCACTCCCTGGAAGCTCTCCTCACCATGGAGAATGATGATGTCTGAACATTTAATGAAACATGGTTCAAAGCCATGAAAAGCACTCTGGCGGTGCATGGCTATAATGCCTTTCATGCATTCAGACCACCCACTCAACAAGAAATAGCAAAAGATGGAGGTGTATCTATCTACATAAAGGATAAGCACACCTCAAGGCTGGTCAAACAATATGACATGCTTGAGCTACTCCATGTCTAACTAACCATGGGAAAAATCTATTACCCTTTTCTTGCTAGCTACAGGTCCCCTCCATGAGCCAGGAAACTCATACATCATATATGAAGTTACTAGAGTCACTCATCATCAAGACCAATATCATAGTCATGAGTGATTTTAACTACCCATCCATTAATTAGGAGGCATACATGACCACTAACATGCAGACCTAAAGATTTCTTGGCTTTGTAAATTCAAATGCCCTGGAGCAGTTAGTCTGCACTCCCACTAGGGGAACAAATACCCTAGATCCGGTATTCACAAATATGGGAGAATGCTGTACCCCCCCTAATGTGATGTCCTCACTGGTAAGATCAGATCACAAAGTAGTTTCTTTTGAAATAAAGGTAAAACTCATCCCTACACCTAACCCCAAAAACTTTAAGAACTTCTCTAAGGTAAATTACCCCCTATTAAGGGATGGCATAGCTAGTTTCCAGGCCCCACAATCCAGAAAACACAGAAATCTATGCAGAGGTATACACAAAAGCCCTGTATGACCATGTAAATAACTGCACAGAAAAGGCAGTAGCAGACCAAAATAATCTCAGGTCAAACCACAAAAGCAAGTCACCCTGGTGGACCCCTGGTATTAATAATTGTACAACAAAAGGAAGAAAATCCTGTCAAGAAATAAGAGGGAATGTACCCAAGAGAGCAAAAAAAATCCCTCATTGGTCTAAACAAGTCAATTTAGGCCTAGTCAATTTTCTGAATTTCAGTTATGTCTGCAATCTTAAGGGCAACATCCAACAATGCGCAGAATTAGTTGTAGATGGCATCACCTGTAGTCAGTTGGAAGAGATCTATGTCAGATGATCGAGTTTTCAGAAACTCCAAATTGATAGGGATGAAATCATACAATTGAGTTTCAAAACTGGAACATCAAAGAAAAAAAACACAAAATCTAATTTGTTATGCTTATGCAGGGGGGCATACCCCCCTGCACCCCCACACCCTCTGCAAATTATATATACCAACTCCAAGACTGCACTACAGTGAAGAAAAAGGTAAATTTCTTGACCCTACCTGCACCACCATCTGTATTCAAAAGCTTTCATTTTTCAAAAACTCAATCATATGGTCTCGACCATATGAATTTTAAGTTTCTGAAAACTTGATCAACTGCTAGGGATCCACTGGAAGGTATAGCAAATCTGCTGTCCCTCAAATGCAGCTCAAATTCCACATCCCCATCACCCCCAGTTCTCTTCTATGAAATACCTTCCACCACTCCACCATCACCAAAGAACAGGTTGCCACTGTGCTCGCAAAAGCTAAAAACAGTGCTTCAATGGGGCCTGAGAAGATACCAGGTTGCCTCTTAAACAGCTTAAATCAGGACTTATCAGGCCCATTAAGATTTCTGCTTAACCACAGCCTCTGGGCTGGCTTTGTCCCAGTAGAGTGGAGGACAGCAACAGTCATCCCTCTGTATAAATGGGGGACCATCTACTGATCCGGAAAACTACAGATCTATTAGTTTGACTAGTCTTGTGTGTAAGGCCATGAAAAGAATAATCATGGACCTGATATAAAGTGACATAGGAAACCTCCAAACATTGGAACCAACACACTTTGGCTTTATCAAGAGCAGGTCATGCCTACTGATCTGGTGAATTTCTTTGAGTAAGTCACTAAGGCTATAGAAGATGGTAAAACAGTACATGCCACCTACCTCGACCTGGCCAAGGCATTTGACACAACTCCTCACTCAGGTATTACAAATAAACTCACACAACTGGGCATAAATCCCTTTGTCATCAGACAGATAGCCAGTTGGCTCATGGACAGGACATGTGGTTAAACTGGGTGAATGCAGATCTAGCAAGATGCCAGCTGCTAGTGGTGTGCCATAGGGCTCAGTGCTGGGACCACTCCTGTTCAGAATATGCTTCTCTGAAGTCAAGACTAATGTGGAAGGCCTCTGGATGATAAAGTTTGTTGAAGACTGCAAGCTGGGGTAATCACTGAATCCCCTGAGCATGTAGATATCCTTTAGGAGGGTCTAGATCAAACAAATGTATCTGCTTGAACCATGGCCTAAAACTTAATGTGAAAAAATGTATGATCATACCCTTTGAGAAGTCAAATACACCTGCAAAATACAACATCAATAGTACACCTCTAAGAGTAGACTCAGAGGTGAGAGATCTAGTTACACAGACAGATAGTAGCCTGAAGTTTGACTGCCATTTGTCCACAGTGGTGAAAAAGTCCTTTTATGTGGCACAATGTATAAGTAAAGTTATGACATCCAGATTCAAGGAAATTATAGTCCCACTATACTCATCTCTCATTAGACCAATAATTGAGTGCAATGCGCCATTTTGGAATGTACTTGACTAGGCACTTATAGCAGCTGGAGTGACCTCAGAGGTTCCTCACAAAGAAAATACAGGGTCCATACCTCTCAACTGTACAGACCTTTGCAGAATGTCCAGATTTTTCCTCATGTTTTTGGTCTGTTTCTCATAAAAAGTGTGGGTTTTTGGCAAATCATTGAAGTTTGAAGTCAGAAAATAATGACAAAAATTTGAGTTTCAAACTTCATACCCTTCAGAAATTTCATGCTAATGCAAAATCTGTTATTCTATCAATTTTCTAAGCTTGTAAGATCAATACTTTAAAAGTGTCCTTATTTTTGTGCCTTTGTCCCCCCATTATTTATTGCTTTGTTCAGAATTCTTGCTTTAAAAGGTTGAGAGGTATGGAGGGTGCAAATGACATGTCCTATGCAGACAGGCTAAATGCCTTATCCCTGTACTCTGTCTAGTACATATGCCTACCTTTGTCTGACCTACAAAGCACTTGCAAATCCAACCCTGATGAAGCTGCTACACATTCACAAGGAAAATAACACAAGTGTCATCCAATCTAGGGATCTAAACTTAGTCAGCGAGTCAAACAAAACATGCTGGAGAGACACAAATGTTTCAGAGATTGCTCCTTCTTTGAAACGGGCTTCCTATTCACATTAAGCAGAGTCCATCCCTGGCCCTCTTCAAATGCAATTTTGATCAATGGATAGGGAATTGCAAAATCACATCTGGGGTAGTGCCTATGTCCCTTATGGATGGGGCTATCTGTAAGTTATTCAATGCCTAGGCAGAAATGCATGCCATTCTCTTGCCTCTAGGGGCCATATATTGGGTAAAATCAAGTTATGATGGCTAGGCTTGTAAGGGCTCTTAAGCTGTTAACCTAGTAAGCTGCTTTGACGCTACAAACCTATGAAAATGTGTGGTTTTCTGGCAAATCAGTGAGGACTGAGTTCACTAAATAATGACAGACATTTGAGTTTCAGACCATCAAATTCTTCAGAAAATGCATGGTAACACAAAACCTTTTATTCTAGCAAATTTTAAGAGCACTATTTAAAATGTGTACCTGTTTTTGAGCAGTTGCCCCCATTACTGTTGGCTTTGTCCAGATTTCTTGTCCTAAGAGGTTTCAAGGTATGCAGCATACTTTTCACCATAGGCCTCTTGGCTACCAGTACCTTTATTTACAGAAGTTCAATATTTACTCAAGCAACGAAGCAATATACCTCTTTCCATCTCGCATGACAACACAGAAAGGCTATAACAATGTTCCTGAATAGCTGTTGAATATCCTGCTACTCCTTAAGGAGAAGTATTACCCAGCAGGGACAAAGAAAGTCCATGGTCCGCTAGCTACTTAGTTAACAACAGAACTGTAGCATGATCCAGCCAATGAAAAGAGGGCATGGAATATTTCCGGAATGCTGAAGAACACTCCTCCTCCAGGGAAGGCAAAAAATGGCTTGCTGAACACAAAGACAAACCGTACTAACTAATCATGAAATATGTTGGCATGAACTCAGTCATCTTACTGGCAGAACAAAATCATTATACAACATAACACTGCTAAGTTAACAATCAAATAACAGAACCCCTACCTACTAAGTATTGCACAATTCCTTGCTTAATACTTGCTACAGTTTCCCTCAACAACCCCCTACCAAGACCTGACTCTTCACTCAGAGGATTCAATAAATCTCACCTTTCCTCATGATAAAAGGATACACACATACACACACATTCCATGAGGTACTGGAGGAAGGACATTTGCAAAACACAGGTTTATTCAAACTCTACAAACTAAAATTAGCCAACTTGGCTTTGCAATTCCAAAATAGGACAAACACTACCTTCATGACATACCTCTCAACCATACCGAATTCCTTGGTATTTACCATGTTTGGGTTAAAAAAATAGGGTGTCAAGAATTCCCGAGTGGCCCCGATTTAATTTTTAAATTCAGTTGTTATGTTCATGCTGATGTCATCATGCACAAAGGGCATATCATGCAGCATTGTTAATGTGTGATCTCTGATTTTACATCAGACCAGGAAAACAGTACAAGTGCTGCTCTCTAGGCAGCAGCATTTAGAACTGACTGTAATCATCAAAGAGGTAACATTAAAATTAATGACTAATCTTAAATATAACTTGAGGGTGCATGTGTTTTACCATGGCAGTGGTGCACATTTTGCATATTAAGTGACATGTAGCCCATCCATTATATAATCATCTCTCTCTCTAAAAAACAGTACAGGCACTATATACTACTTGTCAACATACATCTAAGTGCTAGTCAGAAAAAAATACAGTCAGAAGTGTAACTACAATTTTCAGATTTGGTCTGCAAACTCACATACTGTTGGGCTTTGTAAAATAATTGTTCCTATTGTGTACAGCCCAAATACGTAACTAAAGTTGCAAGATATATACCATTTAACTGAACTGCTAGGTATAGCCACTCATCACTGTGGACATATTTACTTTATGTGCTGGTTTAGCTGTACTCTATGTTTGATTTATGTATTTGAAGGCTATGTACCGGCAGCACATTTGAGAAGCTCAGATGTCCCTTCTAAATGTGTTTATTCACCATGGGATTTACATGATGGATGCTGGGCTAATACACTAAGGTCAAACCACATTAGCATACATATAGGTAAAATGTCAAGTGGTGTTTATTCATATATTTTCTGTATGGTTTCAAATTTTGGGACAGAAAAAGCACCGCAGTGCTCTTCTGGGAAACCCACATAGGACAAAGTTGTAAGCGGGCACCAGTGGGAGCTAAATTGAAACAATGTAACTGTAAACTACCCTTGTGAAGCTAAATACCACCTCAGGAAATAAATAACATTGCAAAACAAGAAACATAAGTCTCAAAATGTTGCTTTCATGCCGACCCCTGGTTTACCCATGTTAACGACCTAGGGCTGTGTCAATGTTTATACTTATCTGCACTCCAACATCTATGCCTTGACACTACTACACTCTTGCATCAAATCATTTCCCACAGTGTCATTTTGTGTGCCGTAGATTAACACAGAGACATTACTTCTGACTTGATGTGCTCCCTGACCCCCAAGTCACAGTGCATGTTCCCTCCTTGGCTGCTCAATTTCCTTGCTTGCTAGGCAGGGTGAGGGAGTGAGTGATCTCTGGAAAGACTTGTTCTGATAAAAAAACAGAGCAGTGCCTTCCCTGTATACGTTAATTGTTCTGTTGCTGCAAGGTGCATGGGATAGTGCTGCACTGTGATAGGTTGGATGAAGTCCACCCAAAAGGTAGAGTATATGATCTCTGTGGAAAACAGTGGTGCATGAGAAGGTGAAAGACATTGTGTGCCTTGCAGAAGAAAGGGTAAAGATATCACAAGTCTGTAACATCTGGACCCAGCCTAAAGAGTTCCCTATGTCTCACCTTGTAGTCTTGCGTGGTAAGTTGAGACCTTGCTTGTCGCCACCTTCTGCTGTAGCTAACTTTGAATAAATTTAGAGTTGGGTGTGAGGGTGGGGTTGGGAGAGAAATTTATCATACCTACTTTAATGTCACAGCACCAAAACACACACAAACATGCACAGACAGAGACACGATCGAGGGAACATCTTAGGAGACTCATGATATGAAGGCTGAGAGGAATTAACTTTTCATTCCAGTCATATTGAGAAAGTGGTTGTTTAGAACCAGTAGTTTGTGTTATATCAGCTTAAGACAAGTTTTTTTTTTGAGTATGTCACTCTTATTTAATTCATATAACCATTAGAAGATCTTTGCAGCAGTTAGTCTAGGATTCATTTCTTTGCAGACTGCATACATGATGTCAATTTACATGCCTTTGCTAAAGATCTTCTCTAATGTGGCATGCAGCTAACAGAATGTCAGTGTATACATTCTAGAAGTATGGTAGGATAGATAGTTGAATGCAAAATGTTTTACATGTCTGTTGCCTACTACTTCCGTTAACATTTTTTGGAAATGTTGTAAAGGGACTAATTTGTGTTTCCGCGTGGAATGTGTATTTTCAGAGTTAATGTTAAAATTGGAGAACATTTTCACAATTAATTTAATGTTGGTATCCACAATTCCATCAGAGTGGGTGGAGTTAGATTATGCATGCACATTTTATGTCAATTAGTGCCCAGAGATTTGACCAATTGTACCTACTTTTCATGGGCCTTTGTCCAGATTTTTGATATCTCCAGTATGAGAGGTATGCTTCATGACAGTGACTAATCCATACAGTTTTTTTTCAAGGTACAGGCAGTTTAATAACCAGAAAGAAAGGCCCAGTCTGTAGGCCTCTTCCAGGATTGAAAGAAAGTCCAAGGTGACAGGCCTCTAGCAGGCTGTTCTTTCATCTCCAAAGCCAGGAACTTCCACAACATATAATTCATAGGATACACTCCATATGTTAGACTCAAATGGGCCCACTCTGATTCAGTGTTTCCAGGTCTTCCCCTTGTTTTCCTTTTACATGATCCTTCAGTGAGGAACTAACTTCCTTAATTTAGTATCCTTTTATAATATATTATTCAGCAATTATGACTTTCTGACTTGGCTAACAACTCTGAGAATGTACCCATACTCCACATATTCTGAAAATGTGTTTAAAGACACAAGCACATTTTCCACAGTCAACATGTTAACAGCATAACTGACATATTGTAATATCTGTCTATGTAATCTATCTATCTATCTATCTATCTATCTATCTATCTATCTATCTATCTATCTATCTATCTATCTATCCACCTATATCTATATCTGTATCTATATCTATATATCTACTGAACAAACTGTCACATGAGCGAATACAAAAAGAGAAATCTAAGCTGAATGTAAAATGATCAAAACACAAAAATATATATATTTTTTGCAGGGGACCAAGCCTCCCATACCTCCCACATCCCCTGCAAGTTATATTTAGCAACTTTGATATTGCACAACAATGGGTAAGGACAAATACCCAGACCCCAATTTACTGCAATCTCACATGCAATGCAACCATAAGGCTGAAAAACAAGACTGTAAAAGCATTTGCTCTTATAGACTGCAGCCCTATATCTAACCATATATACGTGTGTGTGTGTGTGTGTGTGTGTGTGTGTGTGTGTGTGTGTGTGTGTGTGTGTGTGTGTGTGTGTGTGTGTGTGTGTGTGTGTGTGTGTGTGTGTGTGTGTGTGTGGACCTGGAAACACTAAGAGTTACTGAAAAATAAGTAACTACCACAATTATCTGCAAATACTTTTATTTATTTCAATTTTTTAACCATGTAAGTTAGTCTACTGACCCTTTCCAGCTACTGCCTGCATACAAAAGTACAACAATACAACATATAGTAGTGTAGCTATGGTGGGGCAACAGGTGCAAGGTGTTATGGAGTATGAATGGGAGATGCTGACTCACCATCAGTGCAGTACAGGCATTCAGTTTTGTACCTGCATTTTGAATGTTGGTGCAGGCATTCATTTTGATACTGATTTTCTGCAGTACTGATGCACTTTAATGCTTCGTGTAAGCTATACATTGTAGAAAGCCCCATGCTACAGTTTTGAAAGCAGGAGAAACCCTTTTTTATTTTTTGAATTGAGGGGTGGGGAACAAAATAGCACATGGGATTTAAGAGATGCAGCCACATTGTAGACCCCCTTTCTGCTTTTGTATTTTGCTCCTCCACAGTTGAGGAGCAGCACCATGAAACTGTGGAACTAGATGTGCCAGCTACGACTCTGACAATAATAACTAGGGGTTGATAATAAGATTATGTATGTTTTCCAGGTCAAGGTACATTGGCACAAAGTTGGATAGAATACTGACAGAAATTTAAATACAAATGCAAGAATGATCATTTTTGCAAATGGGAGATTATATATGCACTATATGCAATTCAATGACAGAAAACACTGCTGATGGAAATACATAGATTCATAGGTTCATAGGTTGGTACTAGGCTATTGGCCCCAGGGCCTGTACAAGCCTAGCCATAACAATTCCCTGGCTATTTCTTCCCAGAGTATTTACTTCCCTTCATTTAAGTCAAAACTGCTATGTTGTTGCTAGGAAATGAGTAGGAATTGCTGATAGATTAGCCAATATTATAGAATCAAAAGTGACTTAATCTCAATCAGAAGGAATTCTTTCAGAGATTTCTGGAAGCTGTAGAAGGGCTAATAGTTTTTTTTTACATAATTAGGCAAGTTGTTTAAAACAGTAGGCCACATTTTAGAGAAAATTTGTTTCACTAAAAGCAAGGTTGAATTTTGCAGTTTTGCTTTCTTATAGGGAGTTATATTTTCAGGGATGGGCAATATCTTAGTATAAGTATTTAGAAGATCACGGTGACTAGCATTAAAGTAGCTGTGTTAGTAATAGGAAACCAGGGGGAAATTCTCTAATAAGTCATAGCAGTGTGTTATATGGGTGGCTAGGTGAGCAAATCTGCATATTTTTTTCAGCTGTTTGAAGTTTTTGAGTAATGCAGGCTGAATGGAGATTAATAATAGGTAGTGCATGTTCTAATTTAAAAATTAAAACATTCAAAGCAATTGCTGTACATGCAGCTGCAGAGGTGAGGTATGGCATGCAGTAACATAATCTACAGTGGGAAAGGACTGGTGAGGTGGTGTTGCCTGTATAAGTAGTGAAGTTGAGAAAGGGTTAATCCTGTGTAGTTTTGCTGTATGACATTAGGGATAATATCATCTTTTATGTCTGTAGGAGAAAAAGGGGCTTACGAGGTGAGGGTTTTGGGAGTACAAAACAATGCAACATTTGTGTTCTTACTGTTAATTAAAGTCTGTTTGCATGAGGCCACTTGCATAATTCTGTGAACTTAGATTGTAAGTTGTTCTATAGTGACTGGTCTGTCTTACTGGCATCTAACATCAGAATATCATCTGCATACATTATAATATCACAATTATTATATTATATTATATTATATTATATTATATTATTATAGTATTCTGCTTTAGAAAGTCAAGAGAGTTATCATTAATAAAAAGTGAGAAAAGTAGTGGCCCTAAAATGGAGCCTTAGGAACACCAGTGTTGAATGCACCTTAATCAGAGAAGGTATTGTTAAAGTAAATTAGAAATTTCTGTCTTTTAGATAATTTAAGAACCATAGTAATGTATTATCTCTAAAATTAAGCTTGTTAAGTCTGTGCAAGAAGAGACCATGGTTTACTGTTTCAAAATCCCTAATCATGCCAATAAAAATACCACCTGAAATTAGGCCATCATTTATATACCTATAGATTTTGTCATTAGCAGAAAATAGAACAGTCAAGGATCCAAATGAGTTTCTGTGTTGTTAATTACAGAAAAGGCCATTGCTATTTATGTGTTGAAAGGGTTGCTTGTATATTAATTTTTCATAAATGTTTGCTAATGGGCAAGGAAATAAAATTGGTTTGTAATCTCTGAGTTCATTGGCTGCATAAACATTTGGAAAAGCTATGATAATGGAGTGTTTGAAGGCTGCTGGGACTTTGCCAGTTGTTAGAGATATATTAAATACATGTCAGTGGTTTAGTGTTTTTTATTTTTTTGTTTCCTGTAGCCAGCTTAACGAATGTAGGATATAATTTGTTAAATTTGGCCCTGGAAGAGCATTGTTTTGAATGAAGAGCTCTGGTTAATGGATATGGCTGTTAAAGGGAAAATGTCAGAGTAGGAGACCAGTTCATAGAGCTGTGTGGGTGTGTGAGCTATGTCAGTATGGGAGTTATGTGATTATGGGAAAAGATAGAGTTAGATATATCCTTTATTGCAGTGAAAATGCAATTCCTAAAGTCTTTAGCAAAATCAGTGATATTACTGGCAACTTGTTTTACTTCAGTCAAGAAAAGCTTAGATTTGTATGCAAGAGTAGTTTTGTTTTTGCTGTATGTATGTATATTGCTTTGGCTCAATTTTTTCTATTCTGGTTGTCTTTCTAAGAGTAAGATATGTTTGGAGATTAGAGTTAGAAGGACTCTAGTTCAAACATCTGTTAACTATCTATAACAGTTATGTTGCTTAGGAATTTCTTGGAACATGTTTTGCTCCTAGTGTTTCAAACAAAAACAAAAGAAATATGACTTGTTAATATGCTCATTCCATAGACCAAAATGGTGCCACTCATTGTCTCAGCAGCCAAACTGACCACATGCATGGATCAGAAGTGATCTGGGGCATAAATAATTACTCGGAACCACTGCAATAAAAACATACTGGATTATTTTCCATTATACTTTTTTAAGCATTATATGTAGTATATAAATTAAGAAAAAATCTAGTGCCCTAAATTAGCACTAGCTGAACAGCAAGAAACTCTCAATAAAACAATAAAATATTGTAGTGATAAATCAGTCACATAGCTCAAGTAGATGCTGCAGGTAACATTTTGGAATTGGGGGGGGGGTTACTGTTTAACATAAAGTAGAAATTGTAGCCTCCTCAAAAATAAAACAGGCTTATTATTAATTATATCATTTCAGTCGCACCATAAATTGTATATGTAATCAAAATAATAACCTCCAACTGGGTAAAAAATGAATTTTCATAGGGTCATAGTTAAGTACTAAGCTAGCTGCCTTTGCAGGCCATTTTAAGGCTAGCCAGTTTCCTTTTTTATGCTTGAATTAATCTATCCCATTTTTAGAGCCTGACCTTACCCATCCCACAGTTAATAATTATATATTACCTCTAATGATAGTAACTGGGATCATACCATAGATAATTTGAGGGGATCCATGCACCTCATTTTTTAGTTCAGCTGTATAGTAATGCATACTAGACAAGCATCATGGTCCAAAGTAATCATCAACTTAGAGACAATCAGATGTAATTACTGCTATTTACTCAGCCTTTACTAATTACTTCCATGTTATACATTTTAATTGTATTCTATATATTCTAAATAGTAAAAGAAAACACGAATAATTGAAATGATGCAATTGTAAAGTGCACTTACACATCTATGAGATTTTCACCTTACAGGCAGAAGGGAGGAAAGGGCTTTGAGAAGAATGAGGTGAACAAGTTTAGAATAAAGACTGGTATAAAGATAGGGGATGTAATGAGAGAAGGATGTCTCTGTACGAGAGAGGTTTACTCATTCCAATCATAAGGATTTGGGAGGACTGCAAGAACAAACAACCCTCTCCTCCCTTGATCATACCTCTCATCCCCTTAGCACAAGAAATCTGGGCAAAGCCAAAAATGATAGGGGGACACAGGCCCAAAATTAAGGACAGATTTTAAATATTACTCTTATAAACTTAAAAGGTTGCTAGACTAACAGACTTTTCTTTAGCATGCATTTTTTCAGAATGATATGAAGTCTGAAACTCAAATGTCTGTCATTATTTAATGACTTCGATCCTCAATAATTTGTCAGAAGAACACAAATTTTATGAGGAACAGATTAAAAGTATGAGACAAAAATTGGGACAGTCTGTCCATTCTGGTACATGTCTATAATGACTGGATAGATGTGAACAAAAGCAGCAGCACTTCCACTGGTGAACTTCTTATTGACTGCCTATCTTCTTGAATATTTCTCATTCACTGGTCCTTATGTGAAGAGAATTGGTAGAATGTGGGCCTCTACTGACCTTTTATTAGTTTTTCATTAAGAATATCACCATTATCATCATCATTATTATTATTATTATTATTATTATTATTATTATTATTATTGTTATTATTATTATGTATGACATTTTAATTGACTCATTCAAATGTTTTAATTTTAATTTTATTGGTTTATTTAAGTATTGGCTCATCTGCTGTTATACACATTTTGTCTCCATATTATGGTGAAGGCTCCATATCATATTTGCAGCATTACTCGGTGAAGTCTAGAGTTACAGATGAAAGTATTTACTCTGAATTACAAACCATGAATTAAAAAAAAAACATCACATTTGCTTTAATTTGTTTTATCATTTTGCTTATCAGCTATGTATCATGGTTTTCATTTCATTTTTTCTTGTAATGTATATTAGATTATTTCATTTTTATTATATTATTTATTGTGTTTTACATCCATTAAAAGTATATACAACAGAAGTTCAGAAATTACATTAGTATTCCCTGTTTATACAAAATATTAATTGTAGTATTTATTGCTGCAGTTCTTACTTTTGGGATTCCTGCCTACATGTAGTTTGATTGGCCAGCCCAACTTCTAGAAGTTTACCCTCCCCCAGGGCTTCAGTTGATGCCTTCCCAACACTATGCAAGGGCGTCAGTGATATAGCAAGTACATCAGTTGATGCCTAATTTAGGTCTTTCTTGCTGTGCAGTATCACTTACTGAACATTTCATAGCATTGTCGGCCCATTGGTCAGTCTGGTCACAGGAGCCAGATAAGCATCACATGGGGAATTTTTCTTAACTTCTTTATTGAATATTATTGTTATATTGAATCTGAAACTCTGACCTTTGAAAAAGTCAACAACTTTATTGTTTGTGGGAAACAGATTCCCCACAAGGATTTTCATGATATGTCTTTGCTCTGAATTGGTCCAGAGTATGACAAAGACTCCTGCCCACATCATGTTAACTTCACTCCAAGGACAAAACAAAAAAAGGAAAGTTTCTCCAGGTGTTTGTTGTGATAAAAGGGCCATATGCCTGGTTCTGAGCCACCATGGCATTATCCAAGGCCTACAGGAACCTCTCTCTGAAAATGAAACAGTTGCTGTTCTGTTGGATGACTTGATTCTTCCTTGGTCTGGCAACTCTGAGCTTGAAAATACACTTTTGCACCCCCTGCCCTCAAAATCAGTTTCATCTGAAGCCTCTAGCATGATTTCTTTGCAGGCAAACACTCTTCTGGTGTCTCATATGTTCTTCTGGATGAACATCACTGCTGCACCTCCCATGACTGAAGGACTGTTGGATTCAGAGGCTTACATTCTGACTACTGAAGGACAAAGTGGGATCCCCAGGGCATTTATTTTTGAGGTGGCACATGGAGATTGAGGTCTTAATTGCCACCCATGACTAGAAACCTCTAGGACATTTGTATCTGAAGCCACAAGACACAATGCACTGAAGACAAAACCAATGCCTGCCAGTTTACCTTGGTCTAGGTTGGGCAATGCCACAGTCCCCTCTACTACCCTGGCTTCTGCTATCCAACTTGTCTAACTGGTTGAAATTTTAATGCCTGTTTTGAAATTCAAAATGCAGAATTAGAAATTCCACAGGTATCTTGGGACCTTTCTTGAAAAAGATGGATGGAACCTCAGATTGATAATTCCAATCTCCATGATTCAGATATAGATAAACTGGCTTATGCTGGACAGATCCCCTCTACTGAGGCATTAGAATCAGGCAACAATGACACATTATCTTCTGCTTCCACACCAGAGGAATTTTTCTTTGGGGATATTTCATAAAATGAAGGACATGTTTCAATGAGAAGCTGAGGAGTCTTCAGGGGTCTAGCTCAGATACTGTATTGTTATGGGTTGCCTAAGCCTAGAGCATTGGTAGTTAGTCATCAAACAGGGATGTATCTCTGCTTGGGTGGGACACATCTTTGCTTGAGGACTAAGCCCCTTCCAGATCACATTGAGATGAAACTCCTTCATACACCACTAAACAAGGGTTTTGTCTTTGGAATCTCAACTGAAGGAGCTTTCAAATGACTGAATGAAAAAGGCAAGATAATGCATCCTAAAAAGCCCCCCTCCACACACACACACACACACACACACACACACACACACACACACACACACACACACACACACACACACACACAAACACACACACACACACTCTTAAATACAGCAGGAAACTACCCAGTTAAACCATTATACCATAAACAGGACAAAACAAGTCTGATAATGAGAAAAATAGAAAATTCAAAAGAGAACAGCAAACAAGACCAAAGGATAAACCTGTGACCCTCAGGGCCATGAGTTTCAGAAGGCTTGGCTGTCTCCCCCTCTACTAAATCCACCCAGTCCATCACTCTTCCTCTAACTGTCCATCTTCCCTCTAAGAGATTTGGAGGGCACTTAGCCTTCTTTGCAAAAAAATGGTAAATCAGTACCCAAGATTAGAGGTGCTAAATGTTCTTCATGAAAGCTAGAAATTACAAGTATACAATGTTTCACAATGCAGAGACATTCAATAATCCCCAAGGATCAGTTAATCACAGTAATGGACAATAGAGAAGGTCCCAGATGGAAAAGAAGGACAATGGCTATATCCAAGACAATTACTGATCCTACCAAAAGAAGGCACGTGGAGACCCATTTTGACATGTTCTACTTAAATGTTTCCTATTGTATCAAAATTCATAATGTTAACTCCCCAAAGTCTGCTACCACTTCTACCAGTCCAGGCCATAATAATCTCTTTAGACCTAAAGGAATTATATCTGCATATCCCTACAGCCAAAAAGCTCTGTCAGTTTCTCTGATATCCAGCAGGAGGAAACATTTCCAATTCACACCCTTGTCCTATGGATTGTCTACTGAACACAGAGTCTTTACAGAATGTCTGGGTCCAGTAACTGCCCATTGTAGGACAAAGGGCAGCTACATTTTCCCCTCCTGGATGATTTTCTCATCTGAGTGGAATCAAAACAGGGGATTAAACAGGCTTTGAAGTTTCCCATGAATTGGTTTAGTGATCAGGGTTTCACTATCAACAAAAACAAAACAAACCGGACTCCCTCAAGGATGTTGGCTTTGTTGGTGGCACACCTTTACAAAACCCAGAGGACAAAATGCTAATCTGAACATATACTTCCAAATGAGTTTGCAGCTAGAGGCAGTGTCAGCAAGGGAGTTGCTCACATTGTTGGGCTTTATGCAATCCTGCATTCTAATCATGCCCTAAAAATGAGGATGTTTCACTGGTACTCACACAGATGGTTTCAACATACACACATAGATCATTTCATAAATCAGTTCATAAATAGAGACCAACAAAACAGATGATTAAACTGAAGTTCAGTCTTAAATTCTATATTCTTGGTGCTGCAAATAAGCTTATCAATATTTCTACTTACATTCCCCATAAATCACAGCATGCTATAAAAATGAATTTTCTCCTTCCTGATAACACAAGATCAGGAGCAGGATTACCAACTGGTAGACCTGGGTTGGAAACCTGGTTGAGGATCAATTGAGCAGTAGCAGTATCTGTGCGGAAGAAAGGTCTGGGTCTGGCAATCTGCTTCTGTAATATGCCACAAAAACTCTAAAGGGGGATCTTCCCATGAGCTGATTTCAACTGGAGGACAATTGCTTGCTTGAGACTCATAACTTTTGAATGCAAGAGTAATTAAGTCAAATTATCTTTATTGATATTCATACTGCAGTAATGGAACGTGTACTGTTAAGCTTTGGAATCCACATCTGAGCAAAGTTAACAACCTGAAGTGTAAACAAATTTTGCTCATGACATCATGAATCTGATTGGACAAGAAAACTCAAAATCATCAAAACTGATACTTTAATAACCCTGATTTATAGCCAGACAATGTAATGATATGGATTGAAAGGAATAATTTATTAATAAAGCCATAAAACAGAATAATATTTTTGTCATTTAAGAACAGGAAGCTCTCTTTCACATATTTACTAGAGAGCAAATAAACTGAATACAAGGATGCAGTTAAAGATTAAGTGGGTTAATTTTATACAATAAACTTATTTTTATAAGCATATTAAATATTTTTGCAAGAAGCCATGGTATTTTATTTATTTAGGATTCTTTTAGATTGAGAACATCTTCTTCTTTCAGCTGAACCCGTTAGGGGTCGCCACAGCAGATCAGCTGCTTCCATTTCTTCCTGTCCTCTGCATCTTGCTCTGTCACACCAACCACCTGCATGTCCTCTCTCACCACATCCATAAGCCTTCCTCTTTTCCTGCTACCTGGCAGCTTCATCCTTAGCATCTTTTTCCCAATATACTCTGCATCCCTCCTCAGCACATGTCCAAACCAACGTAATCTTGCCCCTCTGGCTTTGTCTCCAAACCTTTCAACCTGGGCTGACCCTCTAATATACTTATTCCTAATCCTGTCCATCCTTGTCACATCCAGTGCAAATCTTAACATTTTTAACTCTGCCACGTCAAGCTCCGACTCCTGCCTTTTTGTAAATGCCACTGTCTCCAACCCATATAACATAGCTGGTCTCACTACCCTCTTGTAGACCTTCCCTTTCACTCTTACTGGTACTAGTCTGTCACAAATCACTCCTGACACTCTTATCCACCCACTCCATCCTGCCTGTACTCTCTTCACCTCTCTTCCACACTCACCATTGCTCTGAACTGTTGATCCCAAGTATTTAAACTCAATCACCTTTGCCACCTCTACTCCCTGCATCCTCACCATTCATCTATCCTCCCTCTCATTCACACACATATATTCTGTCTTAGTCCTGCTGTCCTTCATTCCTCTTCTCTCTAGAGCATATCTCCACCTCTCCAGGGTCTCCTCCACCTGTTCCCTACTCTCAGTACAGATCACAATGTCATCTGCAAACATCATAGTCCACAGGGACTCCTGTCTGATCTCGTCTGTCAACCTGTCCATCACCATTGCAAATAAGAAAGGGCTCAGAGCTGATCCTTGATGTAATCCCACCTCCACCTTAAACGCATCCGTCACTCCCACTGCAGACCTTACCACTGTCACACTACCCTCGTACATATCCTGTACCACTCTTACATACTTCTCTGACACTCCTGACTTCCTCATATAATACCACAACTCCTTTCTAGGCACCCTGTCATATGCTTTCAATAAATCCACAAAGACACAATTCAACTCCTTCTGACCTTCTCTGTACTTCTCAATCAACAGTCTCAGAGCAAACATCGCATCTGTAGTGCTCTTTCCTGGCATGAACCCATACTGCTGATCACTAATCATCACCTCCCTTCTTAACCTAGCTTCCACTACTCTTTCCCATAACTTCATGCTGTGACTGATCAATTTAATCCCTCTGTAGTTACTACAGCTCTGAACATCACCCTTATTCTTAAAAATCGGTACCAAAACACTTTTTCTCCATTCCTCAGGCATCCTCTCACTTTTCAAGATTTCATTAAACAATCTAGTTAAAAACTCCACTGCCATTTCACCTAAACACCTCCATGCTTCCACAGGTATGTCATCTGGACCAACAGCGTTTCCGTTCTTCATCCTGTTCATAGCTATCCTTACTTTCTCCTTGCTAATCCACTGCACTTCATGATTCACTATCCGCACATCATCCAACCTTCTCTCCCTCTCATTCTCTTCATTCATCCGTCCCTCAAAGTACTCTTTCCATCTGCTCAACACACTCTCCTTGCTTGTAAGTTTCCCTCATTATCCTTTATCACCCTTACCTGCTGCACATCTTTACTGGCTCGGTCCCCCTGTCTAGCCGATCAGTACAGGTCCTTTTCTCCCTCCTTAGTGTCCAACCTGTTATACAGCTCTTCATGCACCTTATCCTTAGCCTTCACCACCTCTCTCTTTGCCATGCACCTCATCTCCTTATACTCTTGTCTACTTTCTTCATCTCTTTGACAATCCCACTTCTTCTTTGCCAACCTCTTTCTCTGTATACTCTCCTGTACTTCTTCATTCCACCACCAGGTCTCCTTGTCCTCCTTCCTCTTTCCAGATGTCACACCAAGCACCTTTCTAGCCATCTCTCTTACTAGCTCTGCTGTAGTTACCCAGCTATTTGGTAACTCTTCACTGCCACCCAGTGCCTGTCTCAACTCTTCCCTAAACATCACCTCACAATTACCCTTTTTCAATTTCCACCATTTTTTCCTTGGTGCTGCCCTCACACTCATCCTTGTCTTCTTGATCACCAATGTCATACTACAAACCACCATCCTATGCTGCCTAACTACAATTTCCCCTGCCACCACTTTACAGTCTCCAATCTCCTTCAGACTGGCCCTTCTACATAAGATATAATCCACCTGTGTGCATCTTCCTCCACTCTTGTATGTCACCCTATGCTCCTCCCTCTTGTTAAAATACGTATTCATCACAGCCATGTCCATCCTTTTCGCAAAATCCACTGCCAACTGACCTTCTGCATTCCTTTGCTTAACACCATACCTACCCATCACTTCCTCATCCCCTCTGTTCCCTTCACCAACATGCCCATTGAAATCTGCTCCAATCACCAGTCTTTCACCCTTGGGTACAGTCATCACCACTTCATCCAACTCACTCCAAAATTTTTCTTTCTCATCCATCGCACACCCAAATTGTGGAGCATATGCACTAACAACATTCATCATTACACCATCAGTTTACAGCTTCATAAACATCACTCTATCCGACACTTTTTTCACCTCCAAAACACTCTTAGCATACTGTTCCTTCAGGATAATGCCTACACCATTTCTCCTCCCATCCACACCATGATAAAACAATTTGAAAGCACCTCCGATACACCTAGCCTTGCTCCCCTTCCATCTGGTCTCTTGCACACACAATATACCAACCTTCCTTCTGTCCATCATATCAGCTAGCTCTCTCCCTATACCTGTTATACTGCCAACATTCAAAGTTCTGACCCTCACTATCACAGTCCTAGCCTTTACCTGCCTTCAGCCATACCTTCCACCTCTTCTCCTCCTTTGGCCAACAGTAGCCCAATTTCTGCCAGCACCCTGTTGGCCATCAGTACTGGTGGCGGTCGTTGTTAAGCCGGGCCTTGACCAATCCGGTATGTATATCTGTACTGTTGTCTGCATGTATGATTTGGCAAAATTTTATGCCGGATGCCCTTCCTGACGCAACCCTCCCCATTTATCAAGGCTTGGGACTGGCACAAAGAAATGCACTGACTTGTGCATCCCCAGTAGCTGGGTTGAGAACATCAGATGTGATAATATCACTATGCATCTGCTTTATTTATTTATTTGTTAACTAGGTTAAGTGAGTAAGTTCAAGTAACATTTTTGACTATGCCCTGAGCACCTGAATTAGTTACAATATATAATGACAGCAAGTACAAAATAACAGTGTACATTGGAAATGCTAACATGTATACAAATGAAGACCATTTGTAACAGGCAGCCTCATCATTGTCCCCTGCGTACTGTAACATCTGCTGTAATATGCCATGCAATACACACTGTTACAATCATAAGGTTAGGTATGGCAATATAATGTACTCAATAATACATAGTATGTGGGCAGAATGTGGTAGAGTCAATAATGCATAAATGTACATAATGTAGTAGAGTTAAGCTAAAATGTGAATAATGAAAATGACTTCCATGTGATCACAATGGGCAGGTAGAGAAGGGTTCTTAGAAAAGAAGGGGTAGAAAGAGAGGGGTAAGACAAGCTATGAATGGAATATTGAACTGTAAGATGGTAACAGAGAAGTGAGTGGTCAAGGATGTAGGACAGTTAAAGAATAAAAACAAATGCTTGTAAGATCTGAGCTGGAATATGATTCTGTTTCATGGTCTTGTTAGAAAAATAATACAAACAGAGCAGAAAATACATAAAGAACAGTGTTATGGAAATTAAGAGATCTGTAAGAGTTTAGCTATCACAAACTATTGAGAAAACTTGAAATTATGTTACAGAATAATATGAGGCAACCTTATAACTACTTATTAATTGATGCAGGATGGCAGTCTATGCATATATTGGTCTTTATCATGCAGTTGAAATAAGAAGAACTTTCATCAAGGAGGGACAGCAGTTACTGTTTAAAAACAACCATGAAAATGTTGCACCAGTAGCATAAAGGGATAATGCCTTGACTAGAATTCAGGTGACCTGAACTCGACTAGTGGCTCAAACACTCAATAGCACAGGCAGGGGATGGCCATACCCATCTTGATGGGATGGGACAGGGTTCCCATCTGGCTTGTACTGCTGCTCTGATGATATGACATAGGCTGGAGAGCAGAGGCCAAGCAGCCTATCATGATGTGGGAAATCATTACTACACAAACCCTTGACAATAGCCCCTCTTGGCACATGTGATTAAGTAAACATGCACAGTCTGAGTGTCATAAGCAGCTTTTGTGCTTATGCAAGTGCTCATGTCACCACCAGGGATGGGGTAGAACGTACCAGAGAAAAAGGCCTTGTTGCTGATATGCGTGTGAGAGCACAAAGAACCTTCTTGATTGTCTGGATGATGGTCCCCCTTGAATAATACAATGTCTGATTGTAGGGAGGTTTGATAGTTGACAGATATAGAGGCAAATATGATAAAAAATGAATGCCTTTTTAATGCAATCAGTCACTTAGGTAAAAGTGCATCTGACTCCTGGAATACTATATCTGATCATATAAACAGCTGTAATATGCTGAACATAAATTCTTATTAGTCATGCATATGAATGATACATATTTTAAGATTAGCTGAAGCAGGCATAAAGGAGAATAATGTTTATGTATAAATGGTATATATGTATGCATGTACACATTGGCTAGATGTTGTTTCTGAATAGTAACAATAGTTTGCAAACAGCAAAATGATGTTATGTGTCAGAGCCAGTTTTGCTGTAGAAGAACTTTATTATGTTGCTTTGGAACAAGTAATTATAACCCAAGTCATACAACTTTTATTAGCTTAGAACATCAACTTAAAATTCTGGAATTTACTGCTGCATTCCCAAATGGTGCTCATCATGAAATAGTAAGTTATGACAGGCAAGCCATATTTTTTCAACAAAGAGATATTTAGTGGACATAAACTATGGGGTGCGAATAATGCCACTTTATGCAGCAGGCATTTTTGCAGAATATTATCAGAACAGCATTTGAATTTTTGAGCTCAGAATAATGTTTTCATCTTACAAAGATGTCATACGAAGAAGAAACATAAAAAAAAAAAACAAAAAAAACAAAGCTACCATTTATTCATGACAACTCAGAGGAGAAGGCTGATGTTACATGAAACATGAGGTACAATTTTAAAGGAATGATTCTAAAATCAGTACTATTTAGTTTATGTGAATAAGCTGTATTAATATATGCGTTAGGCGATGACAATACAAGAAACTGGGTGATCTATAATTTGGGTTAGTGGACTTGCTTGGCTAGTCTATCTTGCTGTTTTATGATATATGAGCATTCCAGAATAAGCTTTTTCTGCCAACATAATTCAGCTTTTTATGTGTCATTCCATGTTTGACTGACTGAGGGCCTTAGCCTAATCAAAGTTGCTATTATTCAAGGTACATAATACCTGCTAATACCAATACATATATAAAATGACTATCCTGCACAGCCTTATAAACATCTCAGATCGTCTTAACTGTTGTGCTGTTAAAAGTTTCAATAAATCCATATAATTTCTTTTTAGCTCGATTCCTAATCTCTTGTGTTCTGATTCCATATATAAGGGGATTTAGAAGGGGAGGGAATACAAAAAATGCTATTGAAGTAAATGTCTGTAAAAAAGGTAAGTATGCAATTATACCCACTCGAGTTAAGAACTGAAAAAATCCACAAAAAAGATAAATTATTAAGGACAGCCAGTGAGTAATACATGTATGCAATGCTTTCATTTTTGTTCCATATGAAGATTTTTGGCACACTTTAAAAATGTTTACATATGAATACATGATAATGAGAGAAAGGAGTGTAATGTTGCACACTGTTATGCATACTTCGGCTATGCGATCAAAATCAGTATTTACACATGACAGTCTTAAAAGAGAATTGTTTTCACAGCAAATGCTTTTTATGATAAAGCCACATAAAGGAAGTCTTAATGTTGGCAAAAGCAGTATCATGACAAAACAAGAAGAATACAGCCATGCACATAATATTATTTTCCACATTTTGACATTTGTCATAATGCTGTGATATCTTAATGGGTTACATATAGACACCTGTCGATCATAAGCCATTAGTGCCAAGAATGTGATTTCATTATAGCCAAATGTATATGTTAAAAATATCTGAAGGAAGCAGCCAGCATATGAAATGGCTTTGGTTTCTGACAGTGTGTCAATCAAGTGTTTAGGAAAAAAAGCAGTACTTCCATATAAACCATTGACAGATAAATTACATATAAATATGTACATAGGTTCATGTAGCTTATCTTCCATTATGATAACTGAACATAACACTGTATTGGCAAGTATAATGAACAGATAACATACAAGGCAACAGACAAAATAGATATGTTGAAAACCATCAATTTCACTGAATCCACCAAGTACGAATGTGGAAATGCTGGAAATATTTTCCATTTCCCTTTACCATATATGACCTGGATGCAAGGACAACCCTATAGATAAAAAGGAAAAATGTTTAACTGCTAAATGAGTAATTCTAGTGCAACATTAAGTTAGTTTCATAATTGTGATCACATAATATAATTCAATTTTAATCTCTCACATACAATCATAAATGTACCCCAAAACAAATCTGAAATGCTGCTTGCTTTGTTATTTCATTCTGGATGCTCTCTGCAGTTCAGTAGGAGTGAATAACAACTCTTGGCATACTTTGTCCCTTTTTTAAGGAGTGAATAACACAACTCCTGGCATGCTTTGTCCCTTTTTTAAGGAGTGAATAACACAGGAGTGAATAACACAACTCATGGCATGCTTTGTCCCTTGAACGATGAGATGCCCAGATTCCCTGATCCCGTTATATATTCTGCCTGAAACTTCTGTTGTAGACCAGGAAACAGCATCACAGCAATGGACAGGAATTACCAAATAATATACAACCACACTACTTCAGTAGAATATAAGATAAGCCAGTGATCCATTATGTTTGGCAATTAAAGAAAGGCAACACATTTATTTATTTTTTATTTGCTTACTATTTGTTCGCTGGGTAAGTGGACTGATCTACTGAAAATTCTCTGCCAGTCTTTCAATCAAAAATATTATATACTAAATGAGTACATAACAAAATTCAGGTCATAGTAAGACTGAATGCAGATAGAGTAACATTAAAAGATCTAGTCAGAGTGCATTGAAAAAGACAAAAACAAATGCAAGCTCAGATGCGCATTCAATATAGTGCAATCATACGTATAATACATAAACCCCTTTTTACATGTGAAATATTTGCATATAAGATGCCACATTAAGAGGCTAAGAAAAGCTTATTAAATGTTTCTAGTACTCATGATATGAAATTGTAAATTTTCTAACCATTGTCCTTGTAGCAGTTGCAGGTAGATTCAGTAAAGAGATACTATTTAAGTGTACCATTGAAGGCTTTAATGGTTTCTAGATTTTTGATGCCTGTATGCAGATGGTTTCAGGTATCTGGTCCCAGTTTAGAGAAGACTACCTCACCTACAGCAGTTTTAAATGGATGGTGTACTAGAGTGAAATTGTTGTCCTGTGTACTTCTGAGTACGTAAGGGTTGCCTTTTAATGGTAGTTTCACTCTTAAAGGGGAGCAGTGACCATGTTTTAGCACCTTGTAATTTATAGTAATTAGAAGAAAAGTGTCCCTATGAGACAATGGAAACCATTTGGAATTTTTTAGCAAATTGGAGTGGTGTTTCTGCGGGTCTGCTAATAGAATAGATCTGCAGATTTTATTCTCAATAATCTGCATTGTCTCGGTATTGTGGACTGAATGCATAACAAGAAAATGAAGGCCATATTCCATTTTGGATATTAAAATATTTAAGCAATGGCCCTGCGACCAGCAGGAGAAAGGAGGTGACTAATCTTGCAAGATAGCCTTATTTGAACAAGGAATTTATTAGCTACAAAATTTGAATGTGTGTTAACGGAAAGGGTAGGCTTGAGTATTAGGCCTAGGCCTAGTACCTCTGTTCTGTGACATTAGGTATGCTCCCATTTAAGTCTCTTAAGAGAATAGGAGGGATAATGGGTAATTTCTTGGCTGAGGCAAAGATCATGACATTGGTTTTCCTAGTAGTTTGTTAGGGTCTATATTTTATAAGTGAACACAATGAACTGGGAATGCCATATAATCGACCCACAATCCCCGAAAACCCAAAATGTCGAACACACGGATCAGCGATTTTTTTCCCAGGAAAAACAATCGCTGATCCATTAAAAAAAAAAATCAAAACACAAAATATAGTGGGGGGGCTTTGCCCCCCCACACCCCCAATGTGGGGGCCTGTGCCCTCCCACCCCCTACTTAAATATATCAACTCTGAGATCACACCACAATGGAAGAAATGGCAAAGTACCAAAAATGGCCCAGTGATTTTTTTCTCCCCTAGGAAAAAAATCGCTGTTCCGTGATTTCGGCATTTTGCCATTTTGTGTAATGACGTTCGACTAAACAGCATTCGCAATTCATTGCAGTTGCTAAAATAGCAGGAACCCATTTGTTAGTAGTGGTCCAAATGCATAAATGAGTGAAATTATCCTGTAACATAGTTTGTAGGTCAGAGTAGCTAGTACTGGATTGCAGGAGCAACATACCATCTGCATACATTATTACTTTAAGATTTGGTATTTCTAAGCTGAGATCATTAACATCATCATCATCATTCTCTTTCGGCTTTTCCCGTTAGGGGTCGCCACAGCGGATCATCTCTTTCCATTTCTTCCTATCCTCTGCATCTTGCTCTGTCACACCAACCGCCTGCATGTCCTCTCTCACCACGTCCATAAACCTTATCTTAGGCCTTCCTCTATTCCTCTTACCTGGCAGCTCCATCCTTAGCATCTTTTTCCCAATATACCCATCATCCCTCCTCAGCACATGTCCAAACCAACGCAATCTCGTCTCTCTTGCTTTGTCTCCAAACTGTCCAACATGAGCTGACCCTCTAATATACCGATTCCTAATCCTATCCATCCTAGTCACACCGATTGCAAATCTTAACATCTTTAACTCTGCCACATCCAGCTCTGACTCCTGCCTTTTGTCAATGCCACTGTCTCCAACCCATATAACATAGCTGGTCTCACTACACTCTTGTAGACCTTCCCTTTCACTCTTACGGATACCCGTCTGTCACAAATCACTCCTGACACTCTTCTCCACCCATTCCACCCTGCCTGTACTCTCTTCTTCACCTCTCTTCCACATTCACCATTACTCTGAACTGTTGATCCCAAGTACTTAAACTCGTCCACCTTTACCAACTCTACTCCCTGCATCCTCACCATTCCTCTACCCTCCCTCTCATTTACACACATATATTCTGTCTTAGCCCTGCTGACCTCATTCCTCTGCTCTCTAGAGCATATCTCCACCTCTCCAGAGTCTCCTCAACCTGATTCCTACTCTCACTACAGATCACAATGTCATCTGCAAACATCATAGTCCACGGGCCTCCTGTCTGATCTCATCTGTCAACCTGTCCATCACCACTGCAAATAAGAAAGGACTCAGAGCTGATCCTTGATGTAATCCCACCTCCACCTTAAACGGATCTGTCACTCCCACTGCAGTCCTCACCACTGTCACACTACCCTCGTACATATCCTGTACCACTCTTACGTACTTCTCTGCCACTCCCGACTTCCTCATACAATACCACAACTCTTCTCTAGGCACCCTGTCATATGCTTTCTCCAAGTCTACAAAGACGCAATGCAACTCCTTCTGACCTTCTCTGTATTTCTCCATCAACACTCTCAGAGCAAACATTGCATCTGTAGTGCTCTTTCCTGGCATGAAACCATACTGCTGATCACTAATCATCACCTCCCTTCTTAACCTTGCTTCCACTATTCTTTCCCATAACTTCAAGCTGTGACTAATCAGTTTTATCCCTCTGTAGTTACTGCAGCTCTGCACATCACCCTTATTCTTAAAGATAGGTACCAAAACACTTTTTCTCCACTCCTCAGGCATCCTCTGACTTTCCAAAATTTCATTAAACAATCTAGTTAGAAATTCCACTGCCATTTCTCCTAAGCACCTCCATGCTTCCATTGGTATGTCATCTGGGCCAACAGCCTTTCCATTCTTCATCCTCTTCATAGCTGCCCTTACTTCCTCCTTGCTAATCTGTTTCACTTCCTGATTCACTATCCCCACATCATCCAACCTTCTCTCTCTCATTCTCTTCATTCATCAGCCTCTCAAAATACTCTTTCCATCTACTCAACACACTCTCCTCTCTTGTGAGTACCTTTCCCTCACTATCCTTTATCACCCTTACATGCTGCACATCTTTCCCAGCTCTGTCCCTCTGTCTAGCTATTCGCTACAGGTCCTTTTCTCCCTCTTTAGTGTCCAATCTCTCGTACAACTCTCCATATGCCCTATCCTTAGCTTTTGCCACCTCTCTCTTTGCCATGCGCCTCATCTCCTTATACTCATGTCTACTTTCTTCATCTCTTTGACAATCCCACTTCTTCTTCGCCAGCCTCTTCCTCTGTATACTCTCCTGTACTTCCTCATTCCACCACCAGGTCTCCTTGTCCTCCTTCCTCTGTCCAGATGTCACACCAAGCACCTTTCTAGCAGTCACCCTTACTAGTTCTGCTGTAGTTACCCAGCTATTCGGTAACTCTCCACTGCCTCCCAGTGCCTGTCTTAACTCTTCCCTAAACTCCACTTCACAATCACCCTTTTTTAACTTCCACCATTTAATCCTTGACACAGCTTTCACATTCCTCCTCCTCTTCTTGGTCACCAACGTCATTCTACATACCACTAATCTATGCTGCTTAACTACACTTTCACCTGCCACCACTTTACAGTCTCCAATCTCCTTAAGACTGGCCCTCCTACATAGTATATAATCAACTTGTGAGCATCTTCCTCCACTCTTGTACATCACCCTATGCTCCACCCTCTTCTTAAAATACGTATTCACCACAGCCATGTCCATCCTTTTCGCAAAATCCACAATCATCTGACCTTCTGCATTCCTCTCCTTAACACCATACCTACCCATCACTTCCTCATGCCCTCTGTTCACTTCACCAACATGCCCATTAAAGTCCGCTCCAATCACTAGTCTCTCACCCTTGGGTACACTCACCACAACTTCATCCAACTCACTCCAAAATTTCTTTCTTCCATCGCACACCCAACTTGAGGAGCATATGCACTAACAACATTCATCATTACACCATCAATTTCGAGCTTCATAAACATCACTCGGTCAGACACTCTCTTCACGTCTAAAACACTCTTGGCATATTGTTCCTTTAGTATAACCCCTACCCCATTTCTCCTGCCATCCACACCATGATAAAACAATTTGAACCCGTTTCCTAAACACCTGGCCTTACTTCCTTCCATCTGGTCTCTTGCACACACAATATATCAACCTTCCTTCTCTCCATCATATCAGCTAGCTCTCTTCCTATACCAGTCATACTGCCAACATTCAAAGTTCCTACCCTCACTGCTACACTCCTAACCTTCCTCCTATCTTCCTGCCTTTGGGCCGCCCTCCTCTTCTCCTTCGCCAACAGTAGCCCAATTTCCGCCAGCACCCTGTTGGCTAACAGTACTGGTGGTTGTTAACCCGGGCCTCGACCGAACCGGTATGCAATTATGAAAAGTTCTCCGCATCAGTAATTTTTGGCAGAAGTTTTATGCCGGATGCCCTTCCTGACGCAACCCTCCCCATTTATCCGGGCTTGGGACCGGCACAAAGAAATGCACTGGCTTGTGCATCCCCAGTGGCTGGGTTGAGCTGAGATCATTAACAAAGAGAGAAAATAGAACAGGACTTAGCACAAACCCTTGCAGTACAGCTGCATTACATTTTCCAGCAGTAGAGGAGGACACGTTGCTATGGACTTAGAAGATTATGTCTTTAGATAGCTATGAAACTAGCAGATAGTGTTATCTCCAAAACTGAGCCTTTTGAGTTTGTTGAGAAAAACAGTATGGCTGAATAATTCAAAAGCTCTTGTCATGTCAGCAAAGAGACCTGCCATAATAAGTCCCTCATTCATGTTGCAATGAATAGTATCAGTAGCCATTACCAGGGTACTGAAGGCATTATGAAAGTCATATTGTACATCACATACTAGGCCATAACTGTTAATGTGCTTAAATTGTTGCTTGCATACATTTTTTCTAATATTTTTGATAATAAGACAAAGGTTAGAAATAGGTCCATACTCCTTCAATCCATTAGGAGAAGTGAATTTAGGTTGAGGATTTCTAACTGCATCCTTGAATGGTGGTAGGGCAGTGTCTGAGATGAGAGAGAGAGGTTACAGATATGAGTAAAGGATTTAGTGATTTTTTTTTTCAACTGCAAGCCTTAGGTCTTAGAAAGGTGAGATGAAGATTTTTATTTTATTTTATTAATTTATTTAACATTTGTTGACCGGGAAAGTCGAGGAAAGATGGTTGGATTTAGATCAGAGAAGTGAAAATTTGCTGCATAAGAGGCTAGAGTGTCTTAATCAGGGAATGGAGGTTTCTGTTCTTCATTTGCTGGGGGTTTAAATTGTTGGAAAGGCTTTAGTTATGTCAGTTATAGTGGACTGCAAAAAGTGAACATAATCATTGGCAAAAGTGGATTGATTTAATGCTAGGGATTCAATCTTAGTAGCTGAAGAATTATTTAATGTCCCTGTAACACATTTTCTTATTTCCAAAACTAATTTGACTGGACTAGTTTGCTTTCTTTTTCTGTCTGAGGTACAGGGTTTTTTTCAGTATTTGTTGCAATTCTTGTTTCACTTCATTAAACTCAGAAAAGTTTGGTGCAGCTCTGTATTGTTAGGGCTCCTTTTCCAGTTATTCCAGGATGAATGTCTGGCTTTAATTTTGTTTTTAATATCAACTGAAAGCCATGGCCAACACTGTGATCTAAGCTTTCCTTTTGTAAGGGGTACAGTGTATCCTGACTTGTACTCAGTTTTGTGTTGAAAAATTCTGAAGAAGTGGTTGGTTCAGACATGGCACGCAGGGGATTTCAGTCTATAGCACTGAGTAGGGTGTTGAGATTTGGTAACTTATTATTAAGGAAAGATCTCCATTCAATTATCTAAGGATGTTTTTTATATGTTATAAAATACCAAATAGATTTAATGATTTAATGGGTGAGTGGTCCCTCAGAGCATTGGGGAGTATTTCACTGTGAAGTCACCTATTTTGTATGTTGGTTATTATTTGGTCAAATGTAGAGCTGGAACCAGTTCTTGTATTTGTTTGAGTAGGCGCCTGTATTATTTGAGCCAGGCTAAATTGTTGCAACATTTTGTTCAGAGACAGAGAGTCTTTCCCAATAACACTGATGTTGAAATCACCAAGAATAACTGTGTTGTTATGTACGCCTTGAGAAAACATATGTTGTAGAGTTGTATGTAAAAGAGAGACAGAGGAGCATGGGAGAATGTTAACTGCAGCAAGCCACATGTGATTATGCCCACCTAATGTGATGTGAGAGAGCACAGAGTTGGCACACTTGTCATCTGCAGTATGAGAATTAATGCAATCCACAACAGTAATTGAGGTATTCCTTTAATTAGGATTGAAGCACCTCCACCTCTTTTAGGACCTGGTCTTTTGTCATTTTACAGATATATATATATATATATATATATATATATATATATATATATATTTATATCTGTGTGTGTGTGTGTGTGTGTAGAAAAACAAAAAAAATACATATATATATATATATATATATATATATATATATATATATATATATGTGTGTATATCAAAGCAGAGGAGCAGCAATCATCCTTCATCTTGGTTTCTGCTATATTGTAGCAAGAATATGCTGCAAGACTGGTCCAATTATGATTAAGACTGCATGCATTAAAGCAAGCAATTCTGAGGTCTTTTTTCTCTCTCTTATGATAGGTGACTGGATTCTGTAACTGAGAGCTGAATTGAGGTGGTCCTGTGTTTTACTTGAATATATCTGAGTAGGAGACAGTGGTGTTTTGAGAGAAGATCCTTAATTTTTGGGATGGGGATTGGTGACCTCTGTAAGGGCATGGATTGCAATAGAAAATTTCCTAGTAGCATAAATGAGATTATTGGTGGTGCCAGTTAGTAGATTGTGAATTCTTACTTGCCAATAATGTGCCTGAGTAAGGCTGGAAGGGATACCACTCAACTGTCCAGATTTTTGCATCATATTTTTGGTCTGTTCCTGATAAAATTTATAGTTTTCTGGCAAATCCCTGAGGATTGAAGTCACTCAATAATAGTAAATAATTACAGACTTTTGAGTTTCATTTGAGTTTCAGTCTTCATATCCTTCGAAAAATACATAATAATGCAAAACCTGTCATTCTACCAACTTTGTATGTTTATAGGAGCAATATTTAAAATTGGGTCTATGTCAAATCTTCAAACGCTGGAAATGTCGAACGTCATATGGTTGAGACCATATGATCGACATTTCAAGTGTTCGAAGATTGACTTTTAACAGTGCCATATGGTGCAGAATGGGAGAATTTCCCTTTTCTGCACTGAAGTGTGGTCTAGGATTTGGTATATTTAAGTAGGGGGGGGCGCAGGGGAGCTTGGCCCCCTGCTCGCACTGTTAAGGTGTGTTTTTTGTTTTTTTTATATTCCATATTCGAACTTCCAAATGTTAACCATATGGTCTCGACCATATGGTATTCGACATTTTGGACGTTCAAATATTTAACATAGACCCTTAAAATCTGTCCCTATTTTTGGGCCTTTGTCCCTCCATTAGTTATTTTTGACTTTGTCTAGATTTCTTGCTCTGAGAGGTTGAGAGGCATGCTGGAGGATTCCTGACATGAATGAGAAAGAGGCAAAGTAACAGTAATGAAAAGACAGAAGGCTAAAGTGACACACAAAATAACAAGACAGCATGTTAAGGAAATGGTTGAGAGATTAACAACTGGCATTATGAGTCAACAAGATAGTAGGGGTTAACACTTGTAAAGCCAGAGATAGCACATGGATGGGGAAATATTGGAGGTGCAATAGATAATATAGCAGGGTACCTGGAAGGTAAGAGAGGTAGCAAAATGGAGAGAAAGGGCTGCTAGGAGTCTATAACAGTAAGTAATGTAACAATTTCTTTTCCAGCCTATTAAGAGGAGGTGGAAATGTGGTTAAAAAAACATCCCAGCCTAAATTTTACCATTGCTGTAAATCCAGTGCATTCCACTCAATTAAAAAGGAGAAGCTCCAGACAGAAAAAGACAGTATACTTTATTATCTGCAAAGGCTGAAAGTACAGCCAATATCTGCAACCTAGACTATAAGTTAAAGGTGTAACTGCAGTATGCCACCTAAGCTAAGAGTTAAAATGGCCAGATGATAAGGATAAAAGCCTACCTGCCACACATTCTATGTGAACAGGTTAAGTAGCACAGCCTCCCTGCCGCACATGCTGTGTGCATACATAAGCAGCATAACATAGCCTACCTGCCACCTAGGCTATGAGCATAGGTAAGTAGCACAGTCTATCTGTCACCTAGTCTGTTGGAGTAATAGTTGTATAGAGGTTGAAAATAGCTGGGAATGAAAGGTTAAATAGCAAAGCCTTCCTGTTACCCAGGCTGTGTGTAATGCATAGGTTAAAAAGCACAGTCTGTCTTCCACCTAGACTGTTGGAGTAGTAGTATACAGGAAGGGAATCAAAGGAAAGTACATCCAGTTTATACTTGAACAATAAAGCAAGTGGATCTGACAAGAGATGGAGGATATTGTCCTATCTGCCACCTAGGCTGTGAGCACAGGTTAAATTTTGCAGTCTAAGTGCTTCTTAGACTGCTGGCATAGCAGTATAAGCAAAAATGGACCTAATAAGAGAAGGAAAACAGCCTATCTGCCACCTAGGAATGTGAAACAATGTGTGGTACAGTCTATCTAAAACTTACTCAGTAGATATGCATAAGGATGAACTTTTAGGTTAGGCAATGAAACACTAGGAGGAAAGAGGATCTGGCAAAAGTAGAAAATAAACTGCCTATAGGCTACCTAGGCTTTGTGCAAAAGCTAACTCGCACAACCTGTCTCTGCCTAGACTGTTGTAATAATTGCATAAGGAGTGAAACAGGACATAAGCATAGGCCAAAGGTGAAGGAACATAAGTATAGGCAGAAGGTGAAGGAACATAAACACAGGCCGAAGGTGAAGGAACATAAGTATAGGTACAAGGTGAAGGAACATAAGTATAGGCACAAGGTGAAGGAACATAAGCATAGGCCAGAGGTGAAGGAACATAAGTATAGGCACAAGGTGAAGGAACATAAGCATAGGCCAAAGGTGAAGGAACATAAGTATAGGTACAAGGTGAAGGAACATAAGCACAGGCCAAAGGTGAAGGAACATATGTATAGGCAGAAGGTGAAGAAACATAAGCACAGGCCAAAGGTGAAGGAACATAAGTGTAGGTACAAGGTGAAGGAACATAAGTATAGGCACAAGGTGAAGGAACATAAGCATAGGCCAAAGGTGAAGGAACATAAGTACAGGCAGAAGGTGAAGGAACATAAGTATAGGCAGAATGTGAACAAACATAAGCACAGGCCAAAGGTGAAGGAACATAAGTGTAGGTACAAGGTGAAGGAACATAAGTATAGGCACAAGGTGAAGGAACATAAGTATAGGCCAAAGGTGAAGGAACATAAGTATAGGTACAAGGTGAAGGAACATAAGTATAGGCACAAGGTGAAGGAACATAAGTATAGGCAGAAGCTGAAAAGAGCAGAGTGAGACGATGAGGGATTAAGTGAAGGAAAAGTGGGAGAAAAGAAGGGGGCATCTTATCTGGGACAAGTTAATACTATAGTAGTGTACTTCTGTAAGCCAGAAATATGCAAAGGAAGAAGGGAATTACACTTAGAAAGAAATGTATAAGTTCAAGACAAAGCAAATGTTTACAGTATAGCTGTTAGGAGAGTGAAGACAGAGTTTGCCTTCAGAAGAAAAGGGAAGTGCATGGGAAAATGAGACCTCTGATTTTACTAAGTTAAATATACGGAAGTGTTATAATCGATGAGTTAATGATGAGTTTGCCAGAATGTTAGTTACAGTAAGGAGAGGTGGTGGTGGTGAATTAACTGTGAAATAAAATACAGGGTGTTGTTAAGAAATTCACTGCTTGGTTAGTGGGGATAAATTATGAGTTATGAGAGTAACACAATTGACGTTTAGACAAAAAAGAAGATAGGATAGTTGGAGTTAAGATGTCAAGATTTCTGGGAGGATTAAGTTGAGCTGAGGGTGGGTGTTTAATTTTAGAATAGAGGTTAGGGCTGCTGCTTCGGCTTTTTCAAGACCAGAGGAAAAAATCTTATTGGCTGAAGCCCAGCTGACTGGTATAATAAGAATAGTGATGCATTTAGTTTTGATTGATTGATTACCAGTAATGGAGATTGTATGCTGACATATGACATATATACCCACTTGAATATTTGCAGTGAGATACATGTAGAAATATTCACATCATTAATTTAACCTATGTTCCACTTTTGCAGTTTGTATACTAGCTGAAGTTAAACAAAGATCACTATATCCTATATATTCTCTTTTAAAAGTTAAATAACTTTACAAAAACATTGAGTGTTTTCTTTTTTAATTTCTTCAAATGTTTTAGATTTCAAATATTGTGGCAGGAATAGACCCTGTTCCTGAGTCAGAGTATGACTAGGGTTCAAGAAATAAGTCAACTGTCTTTGATGTTAGCCAAGAATGCTTTTCTCAGCATTTGCAATGTAACTAGAATTGTTAACTTGTACAGTCCAGACAGTTACATGTACTGGTAAAATATTTAAGTATCCTTAAAAATTCTTTTTTTTTATTAACCATGTTGCACCTACTTATACTGCATCTATCTGGGTGCCTTTATCCCCCATTGCTTTTGGTTTTACTTGAAAATCCTGGTATATTATGATTTTGTGTCTTTCAGTATGAAGGGCACTGAAACTGTTGGGCATAGCTATTTCTATGATTATGCTACTTTTGTCCTTTTTGGACAACTATATCTGTTTTTCTTGCATCTGTTTTCTTCGCTGTTGGTACTGGGTGATCTCATGTGGTCTGAATTTCATCATTGTCAATAATGCTTTGTGGTTCATGTTTTCAGTGTCTGTATGGCACTTGAATATTGTAGTGTTTGCACAATCCTCATTGCAACAGACTTACCACATCATTGGGCCTTTCAATATGCATACCCTCAGCCATGATTGTATTGCATCCAGCAATGAGATGTGCAGCGGTTTCTTGTTTCGTATTACAGAACCTACATTTGCCTGTTACTCCAACTTATTTATAGGCTTTGTAAAACAAATGTGTAAGCAGGTTCAGGTATTTAGTAAGTAGTAAGCTGTCTGTCCTTGCCGGCCATTTTGATCCTAGCCAGTTTCCCTCAAGTGCTGTGTCTAACAACTCCAGTAAAGCACCAACTGCTCTAAAGTTATCCTTATGCTCTACAAACAAAGTCTTCAGCTGTTCCTTTAACCAGTAATGCATGGCATATGCCAGAAGTTCCATGGGAAAGATATAGACTCAAATGAAGTTACCAGCACAAACCACCTTGGTGATATTCTCATTGAGTGCACACATCCTTGCTATAGAGTCAATATTGTTTGTAATGGTAACTAAAGTTGCTATTGCCACATCTTCTTTGCTGTCAGAGTCAGTCTTTTCTTTACAAGTCATACTTCCAAAACTAGATACCAAAGCCCAGCTAGGCAATCTGAACATCACCTAGTCTCCTCCATAGATATCCTTCATTAACTTATCTACTTTGGTGTTGTTGCCATGTGATGCCATCTCCAAAGGTTCTTCAAATGTAAAGCAGCCTGTGAGCAAACAGCAAAGGCCATGGAATGTCCCATCTCCAAGGCTGGTCTCACTTATCCTTTTATAGTTGTCCTTTGAGTAGACAGCAAGAATGCTAACACCAGAGGCAATGTTCACAAGAAGAAGTGGGTATGGTATTTCCAGATTTTAAGGCATCTTCTGGCACTTGTCTGGATCTGAGACATTTTCAAAATAATAACATCTGAATGCCCATTATAACCTACAGAGTTTGTGTAAAGAACTCCCTTTATCAAGCAGTCAAGCTTGTCCAAATTTTGAAGGCTCAACTGAGCCATTGTTTGGAAATTAGGGTCATATTTGTGAGCTCCTCCTCCAGTTGCATACAATGTAGTCTGAAGAGTGGCAAAGTGTTTATTGCTGTGAAGCCCGTGCATTGGCCAGGTAATCAAGGAGCCTCAGTCCTCACCACTAGCAACAGTTAGGGGACGTACACACTGGGAGGATGGCAAGTACATACACAGTAAAGTGCAAATTCCCTTAAGAGCACACAGAGATCATAGCCAGTCTGGGGCTGGTTTCTTCCTCTTTCTCCAGATCCCCATTATGACTCCCCAGTGGCACAACTATAGGGTTAACATCTCAGCTAAGGGGCCAAGCCAAGACCTCCAGCACCCTCTCTGTCCAACCAGTGCTTTGTGTCCCTGCCCAAATAGCTGAAACAAACTTTGAGATTTGGTTTATATACAAGCATACACACACACACACACACACACACACACACACACACACACACACACACACAAACACACACACGCACACACCTGGGGAAGGCTGGTACAAGTTTACTAGCTATGCGCCCTTCTGCCCAGACTAAAAGGTAGTTTCCACTGCTACCAACTCCTACTTATCAGCAACTATAAGACCCTAACAAAGGGTGTCCAATCCTACTGTGTAATGTTACTATTATCCAAATGGTAGTCTGACCAAGACTTGCAAGGCTATTAAGGAGTGGACTGTACAGTGTCACCAAATACATATGCAAGTACTCTAAGGGCTTAAATATGTCTCACAAATATCAGCCACAAAGATAGGTTTAAATATATTTAATAATAAATAATAAAAGAACAAGACAATGATCAATACTCAACACAGTAACTTCAGAGTTCAAAATCACAAGAAACATTTTAAAACAACATTGCAGGACAGTCTCAAATAAATACAGAAAACATCTAAACTAATCTTTAGTATATTCTTAACTATATCTAAAAGAGATGTTGTGCCCTAAATCTTACTTACAGCAAGGCAAGGGCAGATGGTGATGATGAGTGGATGTTCTTGCTAGGCAGTGGAGGCTGGTGGCTTCAAATCAAAGAGGGGGCTGCAGGAGACAGGTGAATGTCTGGTGCCAGTGGGAAGGGTGTGGCTAACTAGAAAGGGGTGGGGCTATGCTAAAAACTGCAAAAACTGGAACTTTAATTAAATACACTGCCCTGGGGGCCAAACCATCATTATGAGAGCCCAATCAAAACAAAATGAAGTGTAGAAGAAAAAATATTTCATTGCATTGGCTACATGACAACTTACTTAATATCAAGATGGAAACAAAAAGGTTGTGAGGCATGAAAAAAATAAATTACTTTTTAAATAAATTACTGGAATGCCAGTCAAAATAAAGTATAAAAAAACAAGCAGCACTGTACTCAAACCACTTCTCCTTCTACTGCAGTTCTAATTATAATTTATATTTAGCTTTATAAAAGTACTAAGTAACATGCTGAAAGTAGCAATCTCTGTGATACCCCCACTTGTAAAAATGTTTCTTATCTAAAAAAGACCTGCTGCCTGACAACTATTTACTTGTTTCATGGGGAAAACATGATCAAAGTAAAAAATGAACAGCAAATGAGAAACAAGCTCAAGATAAATTGCTTAAAGGATTACTGCACACGTTATGGACCACATATGATAGATTGGCATTCTGTTTAGTTTACGGGTAAAGCCTGCAAAGGTGACTGCAAGTCTCCAACAAATGTAATGAGCTTCTGAAAATAATGTAATCGTGTCCTTTATTACAAATGCTGTCATATACATTTCAATACCCAAGGCTTATACTCTATCTTGTTATGTAAATATTGTCTGCATACCAACATAAAGGCTTTCAATGTTGGTAATTCTTTAACAGCATGCTAATTAAAGCTTACTTGCATCTTACAGTCTCAGATGAGCTTACCTGATTGTCATTAAAGCATTGCTACTTAAACACAGAGAAATATGTACTGCAACAACATGCATTTTCTGAATAAGAAGCAGCATAAATCATCAGTATAAAAATATGACAGAAAAACAGAACATTCCACAAAATTAAGGACAGATGAAAAGCCACTGTAGTTCTTGTGTCTACCTTGGATACGGAGATATTCTGCACACTTAACACTGCATAACTGCTCCTTGGCTTGCTTGTACACATCCAGGGTCACTACATGGGGGATTAGGGTGCAACAAGTATGTCACAATTTGAAATGTCTCTGGCTGACGGTGATGACCCTGACACATTTGTCATACCTCTCAACCTCAGAGCAAGAAATCTGGACAAAGCCATAAATAGAAGTAGGAAAAAGGCCAAAAAATTAGGACAATTTTTTAAATATTGCTCTTATAAACATAGAATGATAATTAGGTCTTGCAATAGTATGAATTTTCTGAAGGGTATGAAATCTGAAACTCAAATGCCTATCATTATTTTCTAACTTCAATCTTTAATGGTTTGCCACTAATTTGCCAGAAAACCACAATTTTATGAAAAATGGACCATAAATGTGATGCAAAAATATAAAATAGCCACATAATACAGCTGGAAACCTGTCAAAGGGACACTTTTTTAATATTAGTACTGTTAACTTGTTGAAGGTTGTGAGTCAGGGCTGGTAACTTGGCACGTAAAAATCAACTAAAAATCATCAGGGGACTGGAGTTCCACTGTGGAGACCCCTAACCGGGAAAAGCCGAAAGACACAACAACAACAACTGTTAACTTGAGTAGCTGACAAAAGAAGAGAATCTACATGCATTTCTGAAATTAAAAGTAATCTATACCTCTGATCATTACAGTTATTTATTAGTTGTAAACTCTCCACATTTTCTTCCAAATTTGCCATTTTACAGAGGAATTATTAGGGGGAGAGCAACATTTTGAGCCAAAATCGGGGACAGTTGAAAGGTTTGGATATACCTAATTCTATAAAGCAATTTACTTGCATATACCTCTTACTGCAGGAAATTTGGATAAGGCTAAATATATTGGAGGAGCATACAAACAGTACTAAAAATTGCTCTTGCATAAACTTAGTCCACAGAATAACAGGTCTTAAATGCATTTTTCTGAAGGGTATGAAGTCTGAAACTCAATGTCTGTCATTATTTAGTGATTTATCAGAAAACCACAAATGTTATGAGGAACAAACCAAAAATAAGAAGCAAAAATCTATTTATTCTGCAAAAATCTGGACAGTTTAGAGGTATAGTTCAGCCAGGGCTGTCTGAATTTGCCACCCTTCCCCCCCTCACAAAATCATGGTCGAATGGGGCCTTCCCCCTGCAGCTTTTCCAATGTCTCATTACTTGGCTATTTTGCCTCATTTACCATAAACACTGTAAAGTGCATACTGCTTTACTTCTACGATGATTTGGATTTCATTTAAAAGTTTTATTTTACATTTTACAACACAAACACTAATAGACATCTGCTAAACAAAGCAATGCAGTCTCACAATGAAAATAGACTTAGCATTAAAACTTTTCTGCCATTGAAACTCAGACTCATTGAAACAGCATTAAAACCCACATTCAAAGAAAATACATCTGGCCAGTAGCAGATAATGATTAACTTTGGGCTGTTTTCAAATCATTGGGCTCCTTGCGCAGGAAGCATACATGTGTTCTTTGATACACCTTCCTGATTGTATTAAATTATATTCCTTGTATAATACAGTACAGTTGTTAGAAGGTGTTTTAAATTTATTGTTTGGAACATTTTTCCATTAAACAATGAAACAAAGTGCATGTACCAAAAATGACAAAGCTTCCCAATTCAGAACATTTTCATCATAAAAGTCTACTCAAATTTCTACAATCCACCAGTATCAGTAAATATGCACAATCTCTGCAGAAGTAAAAGTCATCTAAATAATTTCACATTACAGAGATCTGTAACTAATGAAGAGGTTGCTGCTAGCAAACAACTTTATATTTCATTGTTTCATCTACAAATAAATTGCCTGTTGCCCTTGAGGAATACATTTCCTATGTTACATAAAAAATGATAAGCTAGTAATATTGCAATAGGGGATGGATGTCAAACTGATAACAGGTTCGTTATTATTAGGTATAATGTTTATTGTGGGGGGGACAAAAGTCCAAAAACGAGGGATACATTTTAAACATCGCTTGTATAACCTTGTGTTGCCACCATGCATTTCACTGCCAAGTCTTGAACCCAGGACCCTGTGCATTACAGGCAGAGCAACATATCACTATACCAAATCAGCTGTTTCATGAAAAGCAGCTAGACTGAAATGTAAACAGCTATTATTCAGTGAATTCAGTTCAAACCATAGTTCTCAACTTCTTAGCACAAAACACCTAAACAAAGCCAATAATGGGGGAATATAGCCCCCCAAACATATTCAGTGAATTCACTTCTCGCCGTAGCTCTCAACCTGTTAGCACGAAAAACCTGGGCAACACCAACAATGATCTTATAAACAGAAAATTGCTAGAATAAAAGGTTTTGTGTTACCATGTACTTTCATTATTTTCCAGAAAACCACAGATTTTATGAGGAACAGAACAGAACAGCAATATAAAGGAAAAATAAAATGCTGTGTTACCACCATGCATTTCACTACCAACACTTGAACCCAGAACCCTGTACAGTTAGAGAAATATACCACTATGCCAAATCAGCTGTTTCTTGGCAGCTAGACTGAAACTTAAATGGCTATCATTTAGTGAATTCAGTTCAAACCATAGCTCTCAACTTCTTAGCACAAAACACATAGACAAAGCCATTAATGTTGGAATACAGTCCCCCAACCATATTCAGTGAATTCAGTTTTCACTGTACCTCTCAACCTGTTAGCACAAAAACCTGGGCAAAGCCAACAATGATCTTATAAGCAGAAAATTGCTAGAATAAAAGGTTTTGTGTTATCATGTACTTTCTGAAGAATATGAAGTCTGAAATTCAAATGCCTGTCATTATTTTCCAGAAAACCACAGATTGTATGAGGAACAGAACAGCAATATGAAGCACAACGTTCACAAGTGGTGGTGGGTAGGGAATTCAAGCTCCTGCTACCTGCTCCCAAGGTACAGGGTTTGAGTCTAGCCACTACCAGGTATATTTCCTGAGATCTTGTAGTCACTGGGGGCATTACACATACACACACACACCGTTTCCTCCGTAAAGCAGTACCTGGTCTCTCAGTCCAAAGCTCTGTTTCTCCATAAGCCCACACTGTTTCCTCCATAAAGCAAGCACAGCAGTCCAAAGCATTGTTGCCTCCATAAAGCAAGTGTTGCCATTTCTCCTCCTCCATAAGGCACCAGCATTAGCCCTCGCTAGTTCCATTTCCATTCCAGAATGCTTAGCATGCATGTGTGTGAGCACAGACTGCAGACCTTGCAGTCCAATCCACTTCCAGTCTATGCAACTGTAACCACATAGACTTCTGGGGCATCTGTGAGACTGCTGACTTATTCTGAATCCAGACTGGTTAAATAGCAGTCCAGATTCAAGTTTCCACTCACGCATGTGTGAGTTTTTTAGTTTTGGGATTTTTTTTTTCTTTGGTTTTCAGCTGGGGGGCTGCAGTCCTGCAGTCCAGTAGGATGAGCCACCACTGTTGCTAGGTCCAAGACAAAATACAAAATGTCCAGTCTCTCTCTAAGAGAGTTCTTAAATCAATATCAAATATTACTTCTGGGTTAACTTGGATGACATCAGTTTTTGCCATCTGACTCCAGTTCCTAAGCTAAAACAGAAACTAACAGAATTTAACATCTCTGTGTTAAAAATACATACCTCTCAGATGTTTGCAGATCTTGGAAGTTGTAAAACAATAAAACGCTTTTACATTTTAAACCTAGTAATTACTTCTCTTTCAAGACAATACAAAAACTTCTAGATCTAGATATTGTGTCTGCTACACTGAAACTGAGGGAGAACTTTTATAGCACAATTGTAAAGCAACTTAATTTCAACTTATTTTCTTGAAGTTTTGTAAGTTAACTCTGTTATGTTCTAGTTTCTACTGTTAAGACATACATTTGCACAGCTATGTAGTTTATATGCATTTCTGTTCTAAGTCAGCAGGGCATGCTGTGGTTACATTTTAGCTCAGTACATAAGATACAGTTCTGTATAAATCATATTAATATTCACAAACGACATATAATTATTTACAAAATTCCAGATAGCTGAGCTGGCAGTGTGACATTTCTTCCCCCCTCCCCTCAATAATTCAAACTAGTTTTTCAAGTGACCCTTGAGAAATGTTGCTTGAGAGGGTTGAACCTATCTGGAAATACATTTCCCCATTCCCTGTCTTGAGTGCCCATCTGCGCTGGCATTGCTAACCCCACTGCAGTGCTGCACTGTCATATCATATGCTTGCAACCCTAGGCCCCACCTTAGTAACTTGGCATTTTGCTGGCTGGCTCAATGTAGCCATGTTAAGGGATTGTGGTCTTTAACTACAGTGAATTTCCTTCCATACAGATAAGGCTGAAGTTTCTGCAGTGCCCATACTATGGCTAGGCATTCCTTTTCTACATCTGCATATCATTCCTCCATGGGTTGGAGCCTATGACTGAGATATACCACTGGGTGCTCTTCTCTCTCTCTGAGGAAACCTGGCTAAGAACAGCATCCACCCCATGGCTTGAAGCATCCACCTGCACAACAAATTATTTGCTGTAATCTGGACTGGCTAACACATGCTGCCCTTCCAAAGCTCCTTTAAGCTTCTGGAATGCCTGCTCAAATGCTGAGGTCCACACTATTATCTGGCTTGTTTTTCCTTGTCAGGTCTGTGAGGGGAGCAACTATAGTACTATAATTGGAGACAAACTTTCTGTAGTACACCAATGTCTTCAATAATGCCCTCAGCTGCTTTTTGTAATGGGGCAAGCCATGCCTGAATGACTTTCACTTTGGCAGGTTCCGGCCTGATCTTACCAATCCCCACTCTATGTTCCAGGTAGAAGACCTCTGCCATACCTGCCTGACATTTGCTGGGCTTAATGGTCAACCCTGCCCTCTGTAGTCTGCCCAGCACCTCCCTGACATGCTGAAGATGCTCTTGCCATGAATCGCTGTAGATGGCAATGTGATCTAGGTAAGCAAGGGCAAAATCTTCTGCTCCTGCTAAAAAATGCTCTAACAGCCTCTGGGAAGTCACGGGGGCATTTTTCACCCCAACATCTGACCTCTCTCTCTAACACTGGAGTCAAGGGCACCTACCAATAACCCTTGGTAAGATCAGTTGTGGTAAGATACTTAGTCCCACCCAGCTGCTGTAGGGCTTCATCTGTCCTAAGCATGGGCTAAACATCTGTCTCTGTGTGACTATTTAATTTCCTATAGTCTACACATAACCTGGTGCTGCCATCCTTCTTTGGTACCAGTGCCACTGGGGAGGTCCAGGGATTGGTGGACTTCTGGATTACCCCTAGTTCCAACATTTCCTGTATCTCCTCCCTCAGAGTCTGTTTGACTCTCTCAGGCACCATATAAGGGGCTTGCTTAATAGGCCTTTATCCATATATATAGACCATGTATCCACATGGTGCTGCACCAGGTGTGTGTACCCAGTGAACATGTCCCCAAACTCCTGTAACACTGCTCTGATTTCTCGAACCTGGGTAGGGGATAGCTGCTGGGACATTGCTATTCCTTTCACTAAGGTGTCAGTTCGAGTCTCACTGAGGAGATCAGTCACCAGATCACTCTCAGACTCCTCCTGCCATCCACTGGAAATACTCAGCACAAGGATCTCCCTATCTTGCTAAAGTTTCACCATGTTAACATGGTACAATTTGTGCCCCTGCCGCCTGTTTAGCAGTTCTACCATGTAGTTAACATCACTGACCTTCCTTGCTATCTTGTAGGGTCCCTTCCAAACTGCTTGAAGCTTGTTGTGTCTGACAGAAATGAGAACCATTACCTACTGGCCTACAGCATGCTCTCTATCTCAAGCATTCCTGTCATATCAGACCTTTTTTCTGCTGTTGGGCTTCTGGCAGGTTCCCCTGGACCAAGCCCATGAGCTCCCTGATCCTTGTCCTGAGGTTTAGGACATATGCCACAACAGAGTCCAAGTGGGATTCACACTCACCCTCCCACTAATCTTGAATCAAATCTAGAGGCCTCTCACCCTATCCCCATACAGCAACTCCGAGGGTCAAAAACCTGTGAATTCCTGGGAACCTCTCTGTAAGCAAACAACACATGGGCAAATATTTGTCACACTCCCTCTTGAACTGGTCTGCAAATTCTCATAGCATAGGCTTGAGTGTAGAGTTTAACCTCTCAACAAGACCATTAGTCTGGGTATGGTAGGGGGGTGGTCTTTAGGTGCTTCATCCCGCAGTACTTCCACAGATAAGCCAGTAGGTCTGACATGAAATTGCACCTCTGTCAGTCAGTATTTGTTTTGAAAAACCTACCCTGCTGAGAATTTCTAATAAAGCATTTGCCACCTTTCTGCCTAAATGGAGGACAGAGCTACCGCTTCAGGGTATCTGCTAGCATAATCTACTACCACTAGGATATGCTTTTTCCATGTAGAATTTGGGGTATTCAGAGGCTCCACAATATCCATAGCTACCCTCTGAAATGGCTTCTTAATAACGGCATCAAAGGATCTTTCACCTTGTCTCCTGCCTTGTCTACCTTTTGGCACTGCTCACAGGTTCTGCAGTACCCTGTTACATCTCTTGAAATCCCTGGCAAATAAAAGTTCTGCATAGTATGTCTCTTTGTATGTTTTATGCCCATATGTCTTGCAAAGGGAATATCATGAGACTTGGCTAGAAGTGCCAGATGGTAGGCTCTGGGCACTACCAACTGCTGTATTCTCTCACCCTCTAGCTCTCTCTCTGGAGTCCACTTTCTATACAGTAACCCATTGTACCAGTATACAGACTCCCCTTTTCCTTGAAAATCAGATGCCTCACTAGCCTTGTAAGGTAGGGTCTGAGAGCTGACCCTGTCTCAACTCTCTCTCTTTGTAACCCTTCCCAGCTCCCCTTCCACAGGAAGTCTGGTATTCTCTGACAGTGGGGCCTCACTGTCAGCCTAGGTGCTACTACTCATCTCTGCCCTTGCAGTAACTCTGTCCAAGGGAACATCAGTACCCATAAGCAGCTGTGGCTTACCTTCTGTCTCACTGCAACAGGGTAGCTCCCTCCCTGAAGTAACCACCTCACCTATCCTAGTTGCAAGTGTGCAGTCTGTCTGGGTTTCCCCCAGGCTGCCAGACCCACATGCTTGTCTCCAAGCCTGACTGCATGTAACTGCATGCACAAAGGGTACTTCATTATCAAAATCATTCCCTATCAGAACATCTGCAGGAATATCCTCAAACATACCTACTTGCTGGCTACCTTTTCCACCCTCCCCTCAAGGTGAACCCTAACGAAAAGTATTTGGAATGGAGTCCCACCTAAAGCTCTGACTGGAGTAGACGGCCCAAGCAAGTAGTGCTCCTCTGTAACCATTGCAGGCTTCACAATGGTTAGGTCAGAGGCTGTGTCTCTCTTAGCAAAGGGCTTTTTCCCATCCACTAAGATAGGATATAACCTCTTGAGGTAGTTTGGTACCCTTGTTGTCTCAAGACAACTTACTGCTGGCATTTTGTCATTCCCACTCACTGGCTCTCCCACCTTTTGTTCTCCACCATGCCTCCGTGGACATCTATATGCTACATGGCCCCCACTGGTTGCATTTAAAACATTTAACCCTTGGTCCTGGATGTGTATCTGAACTAGTGGCTTCCCCTGCTACTGGCAGACTCTGTTTGGGAAGTCTGGGCTGCCCACCATGTGTTCCCTTAGATCCATGAGCAGCACTGGGTGTCTCTTTCCTGTGCAGTGATTCCCTGCTTGGTAGGTATAGGTCTCCCTTCTTCCCCAACTCATCTGCACTATTGCATTGTCTATCAGCTAAACAAATTATCATGTCCTCAGGCAAAGTGCTAAGGGCTTGTTCCCTCACCAAAAGGTCTGCCAGCCCTTCAAAAGTGGTGACCTGACATCCACTCACCCACCTATGAAAATAAGTGATTAGTTCAGCAACATATTCAAACACACTTTCATCTGCCTTGTGTCTGTGCTCATGAAACTTTTTCCCATAAGCTTCAGGAGTTAAAGCATTCTAAAAGACAGTTCTTTACAAAGTTATAATTTAAGCAATCAGTATCAGACCTTTTCGAAATAGCAGTTACAGTTTTACCATGGAGTAAGGGGGACAGGAACTGTACCCAGAGCCCTTAGTCTACATTATACTGTTTACATACCCTCTCAAGCATATGAATGAAACTATCAAAATTATTGCCCTCTGTAAATTGTGGAAGAAATTTACTGTCCTTTGTTGCTTCTGGGGTTCGGTTATTCCCTACCCATTACCTCTATGACTCTAGAGAAGAGTCATCATCTCATTTTTATGTTGGCTCTGCCTCTCCTTCTTTTCTGCTTGTAGACATTGCAGTTTCTCATTTTCCCCAGCCTCTAGATGTCTCAGTCTCTCTGCTGCTTCTATTTCCATATGCTTGGCCTCCAGCTCAAGTTTCTTTAACTCCATATGGATTTTTAATTCCTCTGTAGAAAGGTTGAGCTGTCCATTTCCTGAGAGTTGTATGTCTCCAAGGCCAGCCTGCTCATCCTCCTGATTGCTAGTCTGTGATGCAGCTCTTCCAAAAGCTACAATCATTACTGCCTTAGTCAGGTTGGCATACATCAGTCCTCAGCCAAGTGCTCCTTTGTCAGCTTTCCATACTCCTCTGCTGACATACTTGCCTGCTCTCCCTGACTAACTAAGCTAACAAACAACAGCAACAACAAAAAATAAAACAATTGTGATATGAAACTCTGAATGTTCACTGCATGGCTGATTGAGAGGACAAACACCTTCAGTGGCCACTGTACACAGGGTACAGGAATTCAATATCCACACCACTACAAGCCAATTGATATGTGATGTGACTATCCCACCACTGATAACCAATTAATATTTGATGTGGATATCCCAACACTGTCCTCCAATTAATATGCAATGTACCTGCACTGGCCCAGTCATCAAGGAGCCTCAGTCGTCACCACTGGCAACAGTTAGGGGATGTACACACTGGGTGGATGGAAAGTACACACATAGTAAAGTGCAATTTTCCTTAAGAGCACACAGAGATCACAGTCAGTCTGGGAGTGGTTTCTCCCCCTTTCTCCACATCCACAATAAGACTCCCCACTTGCACAGCTATATGGTTAAGATCTCAGCTGAGGGGCAAAGCCAAGACCTCCAGCACCCTCTCTGCCCAACCAGTGCTTCGTGTCCCTACCCAAGTAGCTGAGACACACACCTTGAGATATGGTTTATATACAAACACACACACCTGGGAAAAGGCTGGCACAATTTACTAGCTATGCCCCTTTCTGCCCATACTATAAGGTAGTTTTCACTGCCACCAGCCACTACTTATCAGCTACTATAAGGCCCTTACAAAGGGTGTGCAATCCTACTGTGTAATGTTACTATTACCCAAATGGTAGTCTGACCAAGACTTGCAAGGCTATTCGATAGTGGCCTGTACAGTGTCACCAAACACATATGCAAGTACTCTAAGAGCTTAAATATGTCTCACAAATAACATTCACAAAGATTGGCTTAAATATATTTAATAATAAATAATAAAATAACAATACAATACTCAGTAACTCAACACAGTAACTTCAGAGTTCAAAATCACAGGAAATATTTTAAAACAACATTGTTAACACAGGACAGTCTCAAATAAATACAGACAACATCTAAACTAATATTTACTATATTCCTAACTATATCTAAAAGATATACTCTGCTCTGCTTTAAATCTTACTTACAGCAAGGCAAGTGCAGATGGCAATGATGAGTGGATATTCTTGCTAGGTCCAAGACAAAATACAAAATGCCCAGTCTCTCTAGAGTTCTTAAATTAGTATCAAATATTACTTCTGGGTTAGTGTGGATGACATCACTTTTTGTCACGTGACTTCAGTTTCCAGGCTAAGACAGAAACTAAAAGAATTTAACATCTCTGTGTCAAAAATACATATCTCTCAGATGTTTGCAGATTTTGGAAGTCGTAAAACAATAAAACGCTTTTACATTTTAAACCTAGTAATTACTTCTCTTTCAAGACAATACAAAATCTTCTAGCTCTAGACATTGCGTCTGCTACAAACTGAGAGAGAAATTTTATATCACAGTCATAAAGCAACTTAATTTCAACTTATTTTCTTGAAGGTTTGTAAGATAACTTTGTATGTTCTAATTTCTACTGTTAAGATATACATTTTGCATAGGTATATAGCTTATATGCATTTCTATTCTACATCAGCAGGGCATGCTGTGGTTACATTTTAGCTCAGTATATAACATTCGGTTCTGTATAAATCATGTCAATATTCACAAATTATATATAATTATTTACAAAACTCCAGATATCTGGGCTGGCAGCGTGACAATCACCATCCATCTAAGTTACTGACCTGAGTAGGAAAATGTATAAAGTGCTGATTGCCTTTGCGTCCACACAGAGTGAAGTCCTTCTGTTCCAAGTGCCCATGTTGTATGCCTGATGATCCATAGGTGACAATTAGTATAAGATACTTCCTGATGTTCTTCAGGTTTTCCCCCTCCTCTTGCTCTTCCTCAGCAGTAATATCCTTTGGTTCAATGTATACCAGCTTAACCAGGGTCCCTGCAATATTCATTCTATACCTTGAAAAGCAATTTATTTTCCAGTCAAAACAGCAGAGTATCTGGTAACTGTTGTCCTTCTCTTTTTATCCTTGTCAAATGTTGTCTGAGAGTGTTTTACTTTATCTCCACAATATGATCTGTCCATTGAACTGTAATTCTGTCACGATGCATGGCCAAAGTTATCCAATAATCTTGCTCAGTGATACTAAGAATGGCAGCTGTCTTAGGTTTATAGGTTCATAGGTTCATACTAGGCTATCTGCCCTAGGGCATTTATAAGCCTAGTCAGAGTGTGTATGGCTTTCGCCACCCATTTTAAATTAATTTTGCTATGCCCTTTTTCGAGGTTAGTATACTGTGCCTCTGTCTAACAGTGACACAGAAGTGATACCCGGGGTAAACCTACGATCTCCCATCCGCTCATCAAGATTCCTCTTGAAGATAGTCAATGAGGGACTCTGCCTAACCTGGACTGGGATTTTATTCCAAAGTGAAGGGAGCCTCTGGGTTATGAATCTGTCCCTCCAGCATGTCCTATTTATTTCAGTGCTGAGGTTCAAGTCCCTCGATGGGATTTGAATTTTCTGAGGTGCAGCATGTCCATTAATTCCGGGTTGGACATGGCTTTATACGTCAGGCACAGATCGCCTCTAAGCAGACAGTATGCCACTGAGTAAAGCTGGAGTTTGTTTAACCGGGCAGCATACAGCATCTGTTTGAGCCCCTTGATCCTCTTGGTGAGGTACTTTTGGGGTCTTTCCAGTTGCTGCAGGTGTCTGGTAAGGTACATCCCAAAAGGGGCATTGTACTCAATTATGGGCCTGATGAGGGATGAGTAAAGAGGCACGATGACCTCCCCTGATCTAGATGTGAATCCCTTCATGATTAGGTGGGCTATATAAAATGTTTTCTAACCACTTTGGCCACGTGGTTGTCAAATGAGAGATTGCTATCAACTTGGGTCCCCAGGTCCCTAATTACTTCTTCTGTACTTAATGGATTACCACCTATGTGGTAATTTGTGGGCACTTTGTTTTTGCCAAAGGGGATGACTATACACTTTTTGGCATTTAGCTTGAGGCCATGGCTCTGGCACCAGTTGTCTGTTTCTATGAGGCCCTTTTGGAGGATGCTTGTGTTGGCTGGAGAGTCTATTATGGCGCCCAGTTTGCAGTCATCTGTGAACTTGGTCAGCCACAGTCCTTCCATGTTGGCCTGTACCTCCGAGAAATATATACCGAACAAGAGAGGTCCCAGGACTGAGCCTTGTGGGATGCCACTTGTAACTGGTTTGGAGTGTTTGGACATGGCTCCAGCTATTCTAACCATGTGGGTTCTGTCCTTGAGCCAGTTTGCAACCCATCTAGTGACATAGGGGTTTATATTTAAGCTGGTGAGCTTATCTATAATGCCCAAGTGGGGTATTGTATCGAAGGCTTTTGCGAGGTCCAGGTAGGCTGTGTGGACCACCTTCCCCTTGTCAATGGCCTTGGTGACTGTTTCAAAGAAATCGACCAGGTTTAAGAGGCAGGATCTGCCCTTAACAAAGCTGAACTGGGTAGGATCCAGTGTCTGTAGGTCCCCAATATCTTTATTTATAAGGTCCATGATGATCCTTTCCATAGCTTTGCAGACCAAGCTAGTGAGACGTATGGGGTGATAGTTTCCAGGATCCGTTGAGGCACCACCTTTGTGGAGAGGGACCACTGTTGCTGTACGCCACTCTTTGGGTACATATCCTGTAGTAAGGCTGAGATTGAACAGTAGTTTTAGGTTTGGGTTTAGCTCTTCTTGGAGTTCATGTAGGACACCGTCTGGTCCCATTGATGCTGTGTTTCTTGCTTTGGAGAGGGCAGCTCTTACCTGAGCATCTGGGATGTCAGGGGGGCAGCACTCTGTTGGGCTAGATATTAGCCCTTTTGGTGGGAGGGGAGAAGTTTGCGCTGAACCTGTCAGCTAGGATGTTGGCAATGTCTGTGGGTTCGGTGTATTTTTTGTCATTTTGGACTAATTCTGAGCATATCTGGGAATTCCCACCCAGGTTCCTAACATAACTAAAGAAAGCCTTGTGATTATCCTTAGTGTCCTGTGCAATTTTTCTCTCGAAGCTGGCCTTAGATGATTTTATGAGTGCCCGTAGTTTTTTGCTAATACTGATCAGAGATGCCTTCCCTTTTGGGATTTTGCTCTATCATGTAGTAAGTAGCTTCCTCCTTCTATTGTATAGTTTGTTTATATTGGGGTCCACCAGACAGGATGTCTGCCTTTGGAGGATATGGTCTTGGCTTTATTTGGGATTGCATGATCCATGCATTCCTGAAGGTGTTCATAGTATGCGTTTATAAAGGATTTTGTGGTCTGGGCATTATCCACAGGCCGGGGCTTTGAAGGATTCCACCTCGGTTTTGAGGAGTGTGAAATTTGCTTTAGAAGTTTTTCACTGTGGTTTTCTGGGCATGGGGTGGGGTCGGGATGTGAATATCCAGTGAGATTAGTTTATGGTCTGATCTTACCAGTGAGGGATACACTTCTGGTCTGGAGCATAGAGTCCCCATGTTGGTGATGATCAGGTCCAGTATGTTTTCCCCTCTTGTGGGAATGGTAACAAGTTGTTCCATATGATTTGTGTTTATAAATTCGAGGTACATTTGGTCTGGGTGCTGGAGCTAGAGTAATGCTCCCAGTCTATGGTTGGGTAGTTGAAGTCACCCAATATAATGGTGTTTGGAGAGACCTTCATATTTTCCAGTGTTCTCAAGAAGGCAGTGGGGTTCCTGGGTTTGGGAGGGTGGTCTGTAGCAGGCTATAAACTGGAAGGCAGTTTTACCCACTGTTAGTTGCACATGGATAGTCTCTGATGCTTCGGCTGTGCCACCAACCTGGAGGTGTGGGTATCTTTGCCGAATATTGATACTTCCCCTCCTTTTGTGGTTTGGTCCAAGTTTTGGGGGCGAAAAGCATGGTATGAGGTATAACCTGGTAGTGCTGGGGTGCTCTCAAGAGCCTTGAAACAGGTTTCTGTTACTGCACAGATATCGATGTTCTCCATGCTAAGGAGAGTTTAGAGCATCTTGAGGTTTAGACTTCTGGCATTGAGTAGCATTACTCTTAGTTTCTTATCCCTTGTGATACCTATGGAGGTGGGTTTGTCTTTGAGCCTTGCCTAAAAAGGCACTATGGGGTAGCAAGAGCCTTTGCCAATATCTGAAAGCCCAGGGGTGACAGGTGCAAGCCGTCCCTAGAGCATATCGTGGCTTGTCGAGCATGTCATCCCAGGCTGACAGGCATTGGATCCCCTTTGAATGACACCAATACTTAAGCCAATTGTTGAAATTGATAATCTTGTCTTTATACTGTGGCATCATTCTTGGTGAGGGTAAGATGCTACTCATGGTCAGGGTCATACCGGCCTGGGCTACATGCTCAGAGAGCTCCTCTATGTCTCTTTTCATGTAGTCCAGGTGGTGCGTCTCAGGTCATTCACATCAGCATGGACAATGACTGAGTCATATTTGTACTTGCCTTGGAGTGACCTGAGTGCTTGTGTTATGTGGCGGATCCTAGTGCCCGACAGCCAGCTCACCGTGACCTTCTCCTTGTTCAGCCTGGTGTCAGTGTGCCTGATGATAGAGTCACCTATTACAAGTGTATCAGGTGTGTTGTTTAGCCTTAAGGGCTTTGACTGTTCGGCACACTGGCTTTGTGAGCGATGTGTTGCACGTGTTTTGTTTTGGGGTAGCGGTTGCTTGGGTATCTGCTTTGGAGGTCTCTGCTGCTTAGGTAGATTTTTATTTAGAGCCTCCAAGTATGTTTTTGTGTGTTTATGTGTTTGGTTTGCTGTCGTGGTAGGTCTATGTGAGACTGGAATTGTAGTGAGTGTGGTTTCCTTCTCCTCCTGACTGGTTACGCCAGTACTGAGTTAAGAGAGCTTAGCCTCCAGTTAGGCTATATGGTTGCATCTCTCACATGTGTTGGAATTTGTTGGGAGGAGGAGAGGGTTGTCTGTGTACATGAGGCAGTTGTAACATTGCCTCAAGATTCCCAGATTCACCAGCTGGACTGGAGAGGAGATTGACAACTGACCTTTGGACATGCTAGAATAGTATTGGGAATTTCTTTATAGTTGAAAAAAATGGCCAATGGGGAGCAAGGTACTCCAGGGGGAGTTTGTGAGGGTGTAGTGCTTTTAATTTTTTAGTGCTGACTTATATAATTGCTTTAGTGAGCAAGTGCCAGGTAACTTAAATGCAAAAATGACAAACAGTAACTTTCTTTCAAGTGAAACAAGGAAATAAGTATAGTAAGCAATGCAGATATCACTAGGGATCCACAGAAGTGCTGTAAAGCCGCGTTTTAGGTGGAATTAGCTTTTCAGGGAAATAACAAGCATACAAACAAAACTAGATTCAGCAGGCCTGGATCTAGTCTATGCTAATGCAAACAAGGTGTACCAATTACAGTAAGAAACTTCTTGCATACTTCTTGCACTGGAAGTATGACAACAAATTTAATAACTCTAAATGATAACATACTGAAATGCAGTTAACAACTCCTTTTGTACTACTGGTGTGTCTGATTAATGCATTAGGCCACCATTATTAGCTTGTTGCTTTTTTTGTTTGAATTCACCCCTCCATAATCATTCATGCATCAAATCTTGACCAACATGTGGTTGTTCCGGGAGTTCTCTATACTTGCCATTGTAATTGAGGTTTTGCAGTTTTCTTTCCATTTCTTCTGGCATTTCTCTGAATATTCTCCCCTTTTGTTTTTTTGGGTACTTTCAGTTGTTGCCTGATTTTCATCTGCATCTGATTTGATTTCCATTCCCACTCCTTTCTAATATGCTTCTGCTATACTAAGAAAAGATGTTATTTTAGACTTTTAACCTTCATACTTTAGAACATTAGAACTTTCACAATCAGATGGGAGGTGCATGGTGACTGCAAGAATTAAATCCCTGATAGCATGACGAAATTTAGTAGCAGCTCATAGCCAAAGTCTTCTATATTAATCTGTGAAAGTGACCAGAATATAAGCTTTATAAAGTCTTCTTCTTCTTGGATATACTGTTAAGTATTAATTATCCCTGAAGGATTGTAAAGCATCTTTTGTGTCTAGCACCCAATTTCCATTACATACACTATGACTCTGTGCCAGTGACGTAATGCACCTCATGCTCCTGCTGTACTCTGTGAAGTTATGTACCTGCACCTGTATATAAAGGGCATTTTGCATTTACCAGGACATAAAACACACAGCCAAATGTAGAAATTGTATGTATGCTAATATGACTGTTTAACTATATAAGTAGTACTATCATCAGATGGCTAGGGGGTCAGCGTCTGGAAATGCTGCTGTTGTAATGCAGCATTGGAGAGAAAATTATACGAGACAGTAATTTCTGAAACAGGCATCCACCTACATGAGAGGTAACATTAGGCTTTTGAAATATATCAACATTCTTTGTACAGTCTACTTACATTAGTTGAAATAGTGAGATCAGCAATTATAAAACAAAACCATAGTCACAGCTGGCTTCATATACTGCTTTATACTACAAAAAATGTATAATGTAAAAAAATACATTTTCATAATCACATATATTGTGAAATATAAAGAATAAGCTATGGTAAAATTTGCCTTTACTTCATTCCTAGTACTTTCTTGTATTTCTTGCTTTTCAATTCCTTCAGTTGAGTGACTTACTGTTGCTTTGCATTTCATGGCTTGTGCTCAGTTCCTTCACCCAGGAGTGCTGTATTTATATGACAAGATAATCATACTGCATCTGTTGTAGCATTCTGAATTAGTAGGCTGAACATTCTTTGAACTATGTAATGTGCAGACTTGGTCTTGATGCCATAACAAGTAATATACTGTGTTTGTGTTACATACTGTTCATTCCCACTGGAATGCCTTTATCTAATGCATCTAATGCATCTAAAAATTAAATGAAATTAAATGAAACAGACAAATAAATGTATAAATACAGAGGTGTTTTTCAATATATACTAACATGGATAGAGTAATACCAAATTCAGGTTGTATAAGAGAGCCATGTAAAACTGAAGACATGAATTTGGCAAATGTTTTGCGTGGGGTAAGTGTGCACCATGTAGGTTTATGAAGCATGAGGAAGGAAGGAAAGAAGGAAGGAAGGACTTGACCTTGGAAAAAGTAAGATATCCCTAACTGTGATTACCATATGCAGGCCAGCAGGTGGAACACATGTTCAGGAGATGTAGAGGCATGGAGACAGAGAACTAGAAAAACATAGTCATTGTAGACCTTAGTCTTCCAGCTGTGCACGGTCAAGTGTCAAGTACAAAGAAGGGAAGGCAAATGAATTAGTAGATGCTCTGCTTAAAGGTGTCTTAAGAGTGTGAACCATGGTTTACTATCACATGTTCAACACTACTGTGGCCGAAAGTGCAGATATCCGAAGAAAATGTTCGGAAATCACAACACCGACCACAGTAAATGCCGAACTGAGCATTTCAGTGATGTTGAATGTCAAACATTTCAACTTCACTGAAATGCTCATAGCCGCTAAACATATTTTAACATGTTTTGCAGGGGGGAAAGCCCCCCTGCACCCCTGCACCCCCATGTGGGGGGCTGCCCCCCCACTTATATATACAAACTCCGAGATCGCACTACACTGAGGAAAGGATACATTTCACAATCCTCACTATAGTGTGATCTGCACTACACTGTCAAAACTTGCTTTAGTGGCTGTTCGCTATTCTAAGGTTCGACAACATAGTACTCGCACTAATGGTTCTGCTACCTGATTTACGCACATACGTTAATCTCACACAGTGCGATCAACTATGTGATTGTATACCGTGAACCACAACAAGGAAAGGGAAAATTCTGTTCTATGTCTACTGATACATGCAGTATGACAAGGATAAACATCAGACATCTGATAGCCAAGATTGTAGTCCATTGCCTCTGGAGTGGATCTGAGAATGCAGCAGTGTAAACAATATACTAGCAGAAAGTAGAGTAAGAAATAAGAGGAGAGATGTTAAAAATGACAGAATAGTTGGTAAGATGTGGGACTACACCAACAGAACAATATGAAAGGGAGGGAAAGGGAATAAAAGTCCTGTATTAGAAAAAGAAAAATATGAAGGAAGGAAAGAAGGATGTATAAAAAGGAAAAAACATCCAGCATAGCCAAAAATGAAGGTAAAGTGGATAATTAATAAAAACAGGAAGGCTTATAGGATAATGAGGAACAGAAATGAATTGGAGTTGGAGAGAAAAAAAAACAGATGAACAACTAGAGCAAGGTAGAAAAGGTCACATGCAGGCTAAGGTGACATTAAAGATGATGACCAAAGTGGCATAAAATGGGCAATACGAGTTCTGCAGATACACTGGAAAACATAGATTCATAAGGACTGAAAGGAGGAGGAGTTTCAGAATGCTAGAGATTGGTTTGAAACATGTTTTGGCAGTAATAAGTTTCTATTGATTAAGCCAGGTAATAACCAGAATGTAGATGGGTTGTATGGTGAACAAGGTAGAATGTGGAAATGGGACTGGAAGGCAGTTGTTTTGGTACTTTCACACAACAGAGGGAGCTTAGTAGAGAACTTAAAATTCTCAGCACAGTGCCACTAAAAGCTGAACAGAACTAAAGCTGTATGTAAACAAATACATAACTTAGTGAAGTGACAATTACTTTTATTAACAGTATTAACATGCAGCAGTATGTCATGCATGCTTCTTTGGACTGCAAAACGTGCTTATTCAGAGCAATGTCAGAGTATATATATGAGGCAGTAATGCATTTAACTGCACTGTTGAATTAATTTTTAATAACTTTTCTTTCAGCATTGGCATGATGCTGAGTGACATACCTTTCAACTATACAGATTTCTGCTGAATGTCCAGATTTTTGCCTCATATTTTTGGTCTGTTTCACATAAAATTATGTTTTTCTGGCAGATCACTGGCAAATCATTGAGGACTGAAATCAGAAACTAATGATAAACATTTGAGTTTCAGACTTCATACCCATCAGAAAATTCATGCTGATGTAAAACCTATAATTCTATCAACTTTCTAAGTTTCTAAGAGCAACATTTAAAAAATTTCTTTATTTTTGGTCCTTTGACCCCCTCATTATTTATGGCTTTGTCCGTATTTCTTTTTCTAAGAGGTTAAAAGGTATGATGTTGACCGATCCATTAAGGAGTGGAAATGCATTGGCGGCTAAAATTAATTACACATAACCTATCTTATACATAGTAGATATTCAACATTTCCACTTCTGTTGTTAACAGCAATATTTTAAATAAAAACTGAAGTTTGTCTACAGCCCCTGAAGTAAACATATGTTTGTATAGAGTATCATTTAAGCCTTTTGATTCTATATAAATGCTCTGTTATTTATTGCCCTGCCTTCTATTTGTCTTAAAATGTAAAACGCATGCTGGTAAATAAACTGCATTGTCAGTATAGTAGTTCAAATTACCTCCAAATGTATTATATTTTTGTAATAGGGCACTACAATTCATTAGCTTTAAGAATGCATTTACATGTTAAAGATACTCCACATTTAAAAGTACAATTATTCAAATGATTTACTTTTCCAGTTTTTGTACTTTTTTATTTCTGGATTTCTTATATACAAATTTTGAGGTTTCTCTATTATATTTATTTAAAGTTATGTAACCAAATAATGCTTTTGTTTTATACTAATATTATAGATATAGTGGGATATTTCTAAGCATAGTACATCATCACCCATGTAGGCAGTTTGTGTAAACAGAGGTATGCAATGAAGTTTGTATACAGTTCATACAGTGAACCATGGTGCATAATAGTACACACATGCAGTCTGAGGAATTGCCTACCATTTATGCACAGTACAGGTAACGTGCCAAGAGAGCGGTGGATATTTAATACATATAATGTTGGTATGTGATGCACAAAGAAGTAGAATGAATTGCTGATATGCAAAGTAGCAAAATATGAGCAACAAGGCTGACAATATCTATCTCTGACAAAATAATACCCTACCACATTACCAGCTAGTCAACAGGTTGCATTCAAAAACACCATTGCAGATTGAGGAGCACTGTCAATGAAATTTAGTATTATATTGCCTGGTTAAATCCCTAGTCCCCAAATCACCCTTAGTTACCACTTTTATTCCCCTGTTCACCACACATAAATGGATATCTCGAACAGCTTCCATTTTGATTAAATTTAGCTGCTTTGAACTGCTTACCTTTTATACTACTTATAGTATCATTTGAAAATAGCTGCTGGATGCATGGTCGCAGACTGAGTTTTCTGCAGTTTTCCTTTTTGTACTTTGATCATTTTCACCTTTGAACAGTAGGTGCACTTTGCTGTTAAACTGGTAAGAACAGGGAGGGAGACATTGGTGGATATACAGTTGACAAACTGGCAAGTGTGAAGAGTGATTTAATATTCTGAAGTAAGAGTGCTTTATCTTGTACTAGTAATTGAAACTATTTTGGATTCCAGAATAACAAGATCAAAAGATCGTACCCCAAAAATGTTGAGGCTCACATGAGCAAATAGCCAGACTTGCCCTACTTCTGGACCCGTATTAGCACTTGTTTCTGTGTTTGTACAGATCAGGAGGTTTGATATTCAACATTGTTTGCTCCTGTCTAGTCATTGACATTTTCGACATACGATTTGTTGGTCTCATTATTCCAGAATTAGAAATTGTTTCATTCACTAATAGAATAGTAAATCTAGTGATGAATGTGTTTTTTAGTACAACTGTATTTTTGCAAACTTAATATTTGTTAAATGTCTCACAAACTTAATATTTGTTAAATGTCTCTGTTTAAGTATGTACTAGCAAAGTTTTAACTGCTGTATCTTATTTTAATCTGCTATGTATTTGGTTTTAAGACATTATGTGAGAGCTATCTGCTTTCTTTTGAATTTTCATTTAACAAATTCCGTCTTCATCATGACTCAGTCAAAATGGATTTATTTGCTTTCTTCATATCAAAATAATAGGAAAGTATAATAAGTTGTCAGTTTCTCTACAAGTGATCATAATGAAATTCCTTGAAAACTCAAAGAAAAAGGAAATGAAAAACATAATATGCTCCTTAGAAAATCATTGCTGGTGTGATTTCTGTGTGTTCTGACAATCAATCCCTTCTGTTTTGTAGATCTCTTCCTTCTTAGAGTTGATGTGACTGTAGAGTTGGTATGTATACCTTTAAGGGTGTGGGAGGCTTGCTACCCACATCAGTCTTTCAGGTGGACATGTCCCCTATAAAAAAATTGAAGTTATTTTTTTTCCCTTCTGTGTTTGGGCATTATATATAGTAGAACCTACATTTTATTGTACTTTCTATTATTTTGCTATTTTGTTATTATTACTTTGCTTATTTGATATTAATTATTTATATTCCTAATCTTTAAGTGTACAGTGCTTAGTTATGTAAGCATTTACTAAATGTGAGCTTGAACTTGAACTCATTAGGCTTAAAACAATAGCACTGACAGTGGAGAAAGTACAGGACGTCATGCAGTCAGATGGAACTTAATATATGTTACTGAATGCTTTATATTCTTTTTTGCCCCCACCCATGATTTCTACTTGCAGAATTTTTTTCACTTCAGTAGACTAAAATGGCAATATTTTCTGATAGTCTGTCAGGAAATACTGACATCTTGTTATTATCCCATGACAGGTGAAGCTCTGTTAAAAACTCCTCATAAATGAGAACTTTTATGATTTTCATTCAGTTTTACATATAATGTTAAATCTGCAGATGTTTGTATGGCATGCATTTAAATGGGTTTCATGCTTCAGTTTGGATTGCACCTATTCTTCTTCAGCCATCAGTAGTCACTGATTCCTTTCATAAATCAACACAATCAGTACATGACTGGTAGAGAAATCTGTTCTTCTGGTACTATTTCTTATTATTAGAAAAGCAAATATTGCTTCTTGTCTTTTAAATGAATCAGTAAAACTAACTCAGCAAATGTCATATTAACATAAGTCAAGGAAGGCTGCATCTGTGGATAACAAGTTATTAGTTTACTGTAACAATAGTGTGTAAAATTAATCAATATAGGATTATCATGATTCCACCCTGCTTTTACAGTGATGAAAGCTAAAAACTGCAAAGTAAATAAGTGTATGCTGCAAATCTAGAAATAACTCAGTTTTGCAGTCATTATACATCTGTTACCTCCTTCTCTCCTAATGTGCCTACTTATTCTATTTACATTCTTACTGAGTAACTACCAGTATTTTGTGCAAGGCATGTATCTACAGACATTTATGATTACTCCTTCAGATTCTGATTGTAGTTTTTAGACACACACACACACACACACACACACACACACACACACACGCACACACACACACATTGTAAAACTAAACTCTGTGTTATTTTAAACAACAAACTGTAGTAAACAAAATGCCAAGATTATATTCTAAATTTGTAAAAAAAATTAACCATCTTTCTATGTAAGAAGGGTATCTAACAAAGTTTTGTTAAACATCTGTCAGCACTGTTAAAGTCTAGTATCATGCTAGACCATAAAGAGTACTCAGTTCCAGATACCAGAGAACATCTATGAGTAGGTTAACCAACTTTAAATGTTGCAAAAAAAACTTGCCATACTTCTTTTTTCGTGTGTGATGGCATGAAATGCATTATAACATTTTACAGGATCAATGATATGTTTGGTTGTGGCCACTTTCTGTGAAGCAGCACCAAGTGTTTTACATCTTTCATAGCTGTAAAATACTTCATGCTCTTATTTTTTTCTGTACCTTGTACGCATCAAGGTGGCTCACGTGCTATGTACTGCAAAGAATTATGATTGGTCATAAGTCAGTTGTTATGTTTTTCTGACATGGATGTCACAGTTCATTTTTTGAGCTTTGCTTCACTCCACTCTCAAGGCAAATTTCTTGACTTCCACTTCCTGAGTTTGTAACAAAGTCATCATTACTGGAAACCTGATCATAATCCTCTATGTATTGCATAGAGCACAGTCACTGTGTTGCAAATATGGTATAAACACACTTTGTTAAGCAACTTTCAGATGAGAAAAGATGTTTATCATACAGGTCACCAGTCATAACCAATGTTAATGTGTTCAAGCCATGGATGCCAACAAATTCACCTCAAATGCTTTATCTGATCTGTGTACTAATAGTTACAGTAAAAAGAAAGAAGAAAAAAAACACTAAGTGTTTTACTGGCTTTCAAAGCCATAAAGCTTTTAGCCACTGAGTGCTGTCAGAAACGTAATGTAACATAGCCATTTACATTTACACTGTCCTTGCTATGCCTCTAAACTGTCCAGATTTTTACAGAATGTCCAGATTTTTGGCGCATTTTTTTGAACACACATCCTGTTATTCTGACTAGTTTCTACATTTGTAAGAGGAAGGGATACTTTATCAATACAGACAGCAAGCAGAAGCTAATCTTTTATTCTGCTGCTGTTTTTGCTGGTCAGTATTGGCAGATTTTACTGCTTAGCATGAGACCTCACCTTAACAAATTAAGCAGGGGATGTTTAATATTTGTTAAGGTTGGGTATTGTGCCAATGTAGCTCCTAAATGATTTGTATTTTTACAAATATAGGAGCATAATCACCATGCTCCATGCACTGCAAAGTTTTATTAAATAGCTTTCTGCATTGTTAAGCTCTAGTCTTATCCACAGTCATAAACAGAGACCAATAGCAGCCAAGACAGAAGAGTGTTGAGAACCTTAAAAGCTGGCAAACACTTTGGAATACCGTACTTCTCTTTTGCATATGACAGAATTAAGTGTACTACTGCTTTTTATAAGCTGCTGTCTGTGAGGCAGCATTTAACTAGTAATAAATTGGGGTAACTATGTATTCATGTTCTACAAAGAATTACAATCAGATATGCATGATTATAGCTTGCTTGTTAAGTGTTCTTCTTCTGGATGGCAAGATGACTTCTTTCAGCTTCATTTTGCTCTTTTCTTGAAGAGAATTTCTTAGTACATAACAAGCTGGTTGTGACTGGAAAATCGATCGTAATAGTCTGTATCATATTTTCCTTTAAACTCCAAAACTATTTTTACTGCAACTTATTTTTAATTTACTAAAACAAGAAGAAGAAATAAGAAAAGTACATGAATCCTGGTACTCGTGTCCTTATATAATGGTAAGCAAACACACGTCAGCTATGACTATACTGGTTGCTATGAACAGCAGCAAACTAATAAACATTTATTTTCAGATTACAGCTTAAATACATCATACAAGAAAGAATTACAAACCTGGTATCAGCTTTTCAGGCATTTAGGTATTACATATACAGCTTACCTCTATAGCCAGAATTTGCTTCAGGAATGATGTAGATGAGAAATGAAGCAACAAGATTTATACTTTTTTGCAAGACTCAAATGCAGCAATCAAGACTTTAGGGGATATTATCAGTGGAATTTTATTTTAGCACACCATTAACCACTTCTGGTACTGTTTGTTATTGTTTAATTCATCTAACCTGAACTTACGCTTCATTCCATAGTGAATTAAGTTTTTTTTAATAAAGTTAGTAAACAGCAGATAATTGAATATGACAGCTTCTTTTGGAGCATGTTCAAAGACAGTTCTAAAGTAGCATAATTGTCCTGTTAAGACTCAGGTAAATTGGAAATACGTACCACAGAATTTCACGCTTTTTTTTCTTTTAGTCACATTTACTGCTGAGTTCAGATTCCAAAGCAGGTTTATATTTGTCCACTGTGGCCCATGAATTTCTAATGCTGTATGAGGATGGGGCAGCCAACATGTGATGCAATAATATTCAAGGAGAACATTTTATTTTTGTTGTATTTGTGCATTATACCCATTTAACTACAACAGTGCTTGCTTATATTTATTTGTGCTAGTTGTCGACTTGTTGTGAAAGGTCCACACTTTCAAGGCATGAAAATCTTCAAATCTATAACAACTGCAATGCTGTAGCCAGTATTTGGTTTGGAGACCAAATGCCTCATCATACTGTAGGTGGGAGGGGTTTCACTTGCCTCTAATAATCCCTAAGCATGAAAATGCTGTGATGTCCAACTATATCTCACCAGATTGCCAACAATTAAATGATGTCCCTTACTATCCTGGGTCAGTAACTAAGGAGCTTCAATCCTCACTACTGACTCCAATATGATACTGTCACTTAAACAGAAGTAATATTTCACAATTTTCCCCTAAGAGCACAACAGGAACACACTCTATTTTCTAGGACTGGACTATATACCTCTGTCTACTCAAATGTATTTTCTTATTACACACTTCAGAGCAAAGTGCCCAGTTTAAGACCTCTGATACACTCACACTCAAAGTAAATTTAAATCTCACACATTCAAACACTTCTGGGAAAGCCTGACACAGATTTCCAGCTGTGCCTCTTTCCCAGAATAATATAGTAATGCTGCCACCAATCAGAGGGTCTTCATGCCCTTCTAAAGGGGTGTCCAATTATGAAAATTAATTATCAGAATAAATGATAGCTATGACCAGAACAGCCAGGCCTGGGGAGCATCAAACAGTAGAACCACTCTCTAATCGCGATAAAAAAACACGGGTTTCCAGCCGCAATGTAAAGTAATGACAATATTTAATAATAAGTAAAAATTATTACAAGACTGTAAATCAATAATTCTCAATAAACACTAGAATTCAATCACCAAAAATGTAAAATCAGACTGCAGGATAGGAGTCCATTATTCTAGAAAAACTGTATCTTAATAACTAAGCTTTCTTAATCTAACTAACGAATACTGTCCCTGATCTTCTCTAACATATAGTGGCAAGGCCAAGGTAAGCTTACAGTTTCTAAAGTGAGTTTTCTTTTCTTGGTGTCCACTGACTGCTCAGCACTTGACAAACTGCTCAGTACTTGACAAACTGCTGCCTCAACTGTCTAATTTCAAAATATAACAAGTCAGCTGTTTAAAAAATATATATTTCTGTCAATCAGCTGTTTAAATAATCTCTTAGCAATCAGGAACATTCCAATGACATTCCTCACTATTCAGCTGATTCTCCACAGTTTGTACTATAGAATATGCACTCAAACATGGGCAGTTAGAAATGCATCAAAGGAGTGACAGATTCTTTAAACATTCTCTTTAAACCGTGCTGGCACACAATACAAGTTAATCTGAAAATATGCACAAATCTCCTGCCAGACATGTTAACAAAGATGACAATGTTTTCAGTTTCTTCACAGATGCATCTAAGTAACCATGTCCCCATGTCACATCCAACTCCTGCTCCATATTTATGAACACTTAGCTACTTAGCCTGCTAATGTTATCCGACTGGACTCAACCAAGGAACATTTACCACTGATCCTGTCATTTACTCTTCTTCCTAGATAAGACAGTCAAGAGCTGGTTAGCCAGTCATTTATACCACCTATATCTGGCTTTTTGGACCTGGGATCTTAACTGAGCTCAGCTCATTAACATCACAGCCAGTGTTAATAGTCCTGTGACAATTTGCCAGCTTTAGGAATGAGGGGTTATTTTAGTATTTTGTTGGACTCAGTAGTCCTCTCTACCTCATGGAATATGAACATCTAGTATCCTAAATGCAGGCATGGCTTTCAAGTGCCTATGCTCACATCTTCTAACAATGTGGCCTTCAAGGGCCATTGCTTTTTATGGCCCGTTTTCAACCCCCCCATGACCCCAAAAGTAAGTAGCATCAGTGACCTACTTGCCATTAGCTCCTTTCTGATTCTGACCTTTGAACTTTGAGGATTACACATGAAGCTAGGTCATATAAGTGGCAGGACTGCAGGAAGCTCTCCCCTACATCTAGTATTGGGACTAGCACCCCATATTTAATGTTTGCTAGTCAAACATGCATTGCATTTTTTCTGTTTGGTACTTAATACTTCTGTTAAAGACTGTGGTATCCTAATACTGTTGTTAATTTTATGTTTAATATTTCCATTAATCCTAATACTGTTATTTATTTTATGTTTCATATTTCTATTATACAAGTTGAAAATTAAAACGTTCGAGCCAAGTGTAATACATAATGCTAACATAACCAGGAGTACATGAAATATTTACTGCAGTTGGAGAACACTATGTCATCCATAACTGTGTGATTTATTATTCCTCCTATAACATGAATGAACAGAATATTTATCCTTTTTGAAAACTGAAATTAGACTATTATCCCAAAAACAGATTATATATGTCTGCCTAGTTTCTGGTTCAGTAAACATAATTTTACACATGCAGCATCTAAAAATGAGTCATTCTGTATTAAAACCACATATTTGGAAATAGATAGCAACATAAGTCAGCAGTTAAAGAAATACCCTGTAAATATTTTGCATCCAGCATACCTAAGCTTGTTCCATTATGTTCACAATGTCAGATTTCATATTATAGTGCTCTGAGTAAGTCTTTAAACATCAAGTGCTCCAATGTTACCTCTTAAAAAGGCATTGTACCTACAGAGTCTATTGATTCATGCCTTAATATTAAAAGCATAAATATTCCTACATATAGAAACATAAGTAAGAATTACTGCACTTTGCTTCATTCTCTTGTAAGTGATATCTAAGAAAGGTTTTTGGGGAGTAATCTCAGTATTAAGTTTTATGATATGATTGTTGCTTGCATATAGTACTTTATTAGATTCTATTTAAACAGACAAACACAACTGTACAAACAGCCTTATTCTTGGCATGTATCATCAGGAATACACTTAAGTGCTATAAGCCTTAGTGAGGTATACTTGCATATCAATGCTGTATGCATTGAGAATAAATATAAAAGTGTCAAAACAAGGGTTTTACTTCAAGTTCTCAAATCCTAAATGTTTGAAGCCCACTGTCTCGAAGCCAGAGACTCAAGCATCTTGTAGCTCATACAGGATGAGTTTAGACAAGCAGGTGTTGCACCATACTCAAGCACATTATTCAAGGCAAGGAGTGGGAGGGGGTGGGAGTGTAGATTAAGACAGCAGTTGGTAAGGGGATTTAGGTTTAGGAAGCAGCAAGGGGATTTTAGGGTTATGAAGCAGCAGGGAAGTTTTAGAGTTAGAGAGTGGGATGACAGTTTTAAGGCTAGGAACTGGGAGGTGAGATTTATGATTAGGGAGCAGGAGAAGAGTTTAGGGTTAGGGAGTATCAGGATAGTTTTAGGTTTAGGGAGTGGGAAGGGAGATTAGGGTAAGGAAGAGACTGGGGAATTAAAACGTAGTGAAGATAGTTGGAGTTTTAGGTTTAGGGAGTGATTGGGTATGTTAGGTTTAGTTAGGGGGAGCAGTGTTTTAGGGTTAGGGAGAGAGGGCTCTGGTAAGGAACTGGGTGGGAGTTTTAGATATAGAGTTAGGGCTTGGTAGGACTATAAATTATAATAGGATTGGATGTTGGGAGGGCTAAGAAGTTAAGTAAATTGAGCTACTGGGATTAGAGCACTTGCCTTTTTGAACAAGTGGCAGCCAGCAGTTGTGTCAAGAGCAACTAGCATGTGAGCACCTGTAGCAGATTTTCAAAAAAGCACTCAACATTCATGGTAACAGTTGTACATCCATGGGGAAGAATGTTTATAAACTTAATTGTACCTTTGGTTGCACATTCTATGTGTATAGGGCTTAAAGTTAATACTTAAACTATGAATACATTTTTAATTTAGTTTAATATTTGTAGGCATGCATGTGTGAAATGCATTGTGTTTGGGTTACAACAATTTCTCTAGAATTGAATACAGATAATAAGGCTATGAGGTGTTAAAGAGCTGATGCCTGTAGCACAGGGTTTGATTTCCTCAGGTTTTATTTGCCTTTTGTGTGACTCTGTCTAAGTTATATTACCAGACAGTGGTTATGGATTGCTCCTGTAAAGGGGCACTTGTGTCCAGTGTTTTTTTTCAGACTGTTAGCAAATGGGTTGCACATTTGTCTTTTGAATTCCTGCACCTTTCACAATAACACTAATTAGTGCTTCACTATATACTATTTGATTATGAATTCCAGGACATTTCTTGTAGTTTAATTGGTTACCAGATGCATTTCATTACATGCTAGTTTCAATGGAAAAGGTGTTTACTGTTTCTTATGCTGTTATTTTTCAATGTGAGCGTGTTTTGTTTGGTAAATGACTGTAAGTGTTTCTCCTGTAAATATGAACCAGAGTTGTTATGGTGTTATAAGCTCTAAATGAAATCCAAATCTCTTTCATAATTGTAAAAGTAAAGAAGAACATAGTATTCACATTGACAGGTTTGAAAAATGCTTTATGTTAACTGGGGAGAGACAGACAAGAAATGGCATATTAGTATTGATGGCAGGAACCTGCTTTATTATCCTGCAGATGTCTCCATTTGACCAAGATCTGGCTAAGTTGATTATGGAGGTGTATGTTGCAACAATATGACATTATTGGCCATTAAGGTAGGTCAGATGATCTGCACTGAGTGATGTCAGAGAGGATAGCTATTTTTGATGACAGGAAAGTCATAAGGAGGACAAAAATGAGATGTAGGTACCCTGTAAGTATGTCACTCACTCCCCCAAAAAAACTTGTGGGTTGTTGAACAAAAGTGGTCGCAGCATCTGTATTGTCTTTAATTGTTTTGCATTATTCATTGTACTAACGAAGGAATTAATTGATTAACAGGCTTAGATTGTATAATATAGGCTAAATATATTGGATTTTAATAACATATTTTGCAGTACCTTCTTTATTGCCTCAAGCAAATGTGAAGGAGTTGACATTTTCCAGCCATACTCTGCAATATTTGGAGTGATGATCATTGTGCAGCCATTGTTGTATAATTCTGTGATTTACTGTTCTCTACATGATCAAATTTTAAAGAATTTCTGCATTTAATTAAAATCTGTTACTTTATGTAGCAGTTAGTGTAGAGGGCAAAGGTTCTGACTTGTAATAGAGTTGCTTCATGTGCCAAGGGTGCATGATTTTAGTCATTCTACCTTCTGTTACTGACCATGTGACCCAAGTCCCTTAACCAGGCAGTGCTTTAGGTCAATTGGAATTTGGGATAGGGTCCTTAATGGTCTCCTGGACTGCATGTCTACTAACTAATTAACTGTGGTAATTTATTGCCAGTCATTCTCTATTGCATAGTTGATGTAGTTCAGGAAATGCTATGGCAATACTATTGGCACACCAATTTTTAATGCAACAAGTGCCATTTATTCTTTAAGGGTAGCAGGCAGTGCATTTGGAGATGAAGAACTGAGATGCAAAGTTGCTTGCCAACAGTAACATCTGCATTAATAATAGTTCTCTTTAATGTGGAATTATTTAGATGACTTTTACTTCTGCAGATATTGTGCATATTGACTCAGTATATTTTATTAGGTAGTTGATATTTCCTATACTCTCATTATAAATACTCTTCTGCTTAAACTGTATATGGCTGGGTCTTAATGTGTGATACTAGTGATCTTTTTCATTTACATACATTTTCATCCAAAACTACCAATAAATAGATTATTTCATCATAGCAATAAGAGACATACACAGGCAACAAAGTGGTTATATAGGTTGGTGGGGTGAAGGGCTATCTGTGGATAAAAGTACCTCATGATCTTATCATCATCTTTAGACAGATTTTAATCTGGAATACATTACTATGGCTACTATGTGTTTGTGTGAAATAAATCTGAAATATATTACTTTGGTCATTATCATTGTTATACATTTTTTACACTGATATCTGAGAAAGATGCAATTAACAATACACCTATAATTGCTAGGTTTGGGCATTATTTTTGGATAAAAATGACTGAACCCATAGAGTTGATAAAGGTAAAAAGTTGTTAGCCTGTTTTTGCAGGACTAGTGTGTAAATCGAATTGTAATTGTTATTGTTGGTTAAACATTTTGTTTCATTGCTTATACAAAACAACAAATGTAAAACCCCTAAGGCACACACATAGTAAGGTCTCGATAAGTCTAATTATGATGGCTGTCAAAAAAGCAATTGCTAGAAAATGTAAAGCAAAGTTACCAACTTTGCTAGAAGTAGTGAAGATAGTAACAGAGATAAAACAACTGGAACTGGGATTTTTAGAAAAGGTTAGAAACAAATTACATAGGAAAAAATGGGAAATGTGGGATAAATACATACAGAGGAGGAACAAGGTTTAAACAAAGGCAGGATTCCAATGAGCTATGTAATAGTTGACTAAGAATGACTGGATATATTAAAAAGCAATGCATAATGTTTGCAGCTACTGTTGTGTCTGCACGGTTTGTAATGCATAATGTTTGCAACTGAGATTGTGTCGCTATGGTTTATTTTCATTTATATAAATATAAGATTGCCTGTGTCACATATGATAATTTAATAAAGATGTTTCTTGGTTAAAAATGTCACACCAATTCCCAGTGGAAAATGGAGACAAACCAGCAATTAATAAACTCTAGACCATTACGGTATCTCCTCAATAAGATAAAACAAAGTACTGGCATGTAATACTTGACCTAAAAATAAAGTTTATTGAGTACTTTAGTAAAAAATACAGGATTTCATTATTGCTAAAGAACTAAAGATCTTTATTCATGGTGGGCATAGTTAATATACATTTACAGCATATTTTAGAAGATATCTGAAATATTTTCTAATGAAAAGTTGTATTTGTTTTTACAGCTGCTATTAACTTTGGTTTTCTGTTGCTTTTTCTGTTCCATATAGTCAAAAGTGGTCTTTGATCACATTTGCTGTCAAACATGATTCCTGATGCTTTTGTATTGTATGATTTGTTAGTCATTGCCTCATCAGTGGTTTTAGTGGTTATGGGTATTTTCCCATCAGATAGATCATTCCATAAACTTTATAGCTATAGTCAGACTATTTGTGTTGCACATCAGAAATGCCAGACTAATATCATTCCCATCTCAGGTGTCTTCTAATGCTGGAATGGAACTATTGCAAGTACTACCAAGTTCTGTCATTGCATGGTCTGGTCATTTATATATACATCCAGTGAAGTAATCTGTATTTTAGTCAAGTTAAGTTTAATCTCAATTGTCTCCTTCTCTTTCATTACTGGTGGTTGTTTACGAGTAATATTTTTTGATGTTCTTTACTATAAAAAATCAGCTGCTTCTCTACTTCTCTTGTACCTCTCCATGGGTGGTCCTTTCTGTGGCAGATGTGCCCAGCTGGTAGAACTTCATCAAACTAATGTTTAATTTTAACTTATTTTTTGAAGGAGATATATAGATAAAGAGAAAGAGAGAGAGTGAGATGATGCTATGTTTATGGGATATGTGGAGACACAGAATTGCAAAGTCTATTTTTTTATTTTTTATTTTCTTTTAGGTTAAGGTGAATGATTTTTATAATAGTTGCATTGTTTCAGCAGTGGTTCATAAGAGAATGCAGGAATTTATTATGATGTGAAACACCTGACTTTGGTTGACATTTGCATACTATACAAGGATTATAGTACTACGACGTTTCAGGATGAGAAATACAGTACTCTTCCTTTTCCCATTTGTCCCATTGTTTGTTGATTTATTTGTGTATTTTTATCTATCTATCTATCTATCTATCTATCTATCTATCTATCTATCTATCTATCTACACACACACACACACACACACACACACACACACACACACACACACACACACACACACACACACACACACACACACACACACACACACACACACACACACACACACACACACACACACACACACACACACACACAAATTTATGTATGCAAGTACTTATTAGTTATCAGCAAGTGATGTATTTGTTTGTTTTGTTCCAGTCTTTCTCTGTCCCTTGAGCTTATCCTCTTGGCTGCACTACTAACCTCCTAACCCCTAGAGTGAAAGCACTCTAGTCCATTCATTCCCTGGGATTGTGGGTTGAGCATTCAGGGGGTGATGCTATTATTCCAATGAGAATCAGAAGTTCTTCCCCTGAAGCCCTGACTTCCTGTTGCATACTCATTAGTGTCCAAGACACTGGAATGCCATAGGCCTTTATGATACACATCATTCATTTGTGTTACATGATCAATTTTCCCTTCAGTCCTTATACACAAGCACCTCTGTGTGATCTCCTGTCTCCATTGGGGATTATAAGATGGAGAGTGTTCCCAAGAGCATGTGTCCCCTCCACTTCCTTCTCTTCTGAAGAGAGACAAACAGTCTTAAGTCTTGTCATTTTTTTCTTCCACAATTTGACTGTGTTATAGTCAGGGGGTTATCACTCTACACCAGTGGAGCTAGGTAACAAGTGATTTATTACCACACAAAATGAATACTACCCACTACCATATTATTTCAGCATTGTAATCACAGCATCCATTTGCTTACATGGTTTGCCTAATTATTGTCTGATATCCTTTAAGATTCTAAATTGTTTATGTCACACAAAAGAGTATTCCTTATATTTGGAGTTTCTATATGTTTAATTTTTTTAGTTATTGCATTTTTTCTTGACATCGGCAAAAATAAATCAAGAAGTCATCTGTTTTTGTGGTTCCAACTCCTATCATCCAACCAGTTCCCTAAAAAAAAAAAAGAAATGAAAAAGAAGCAGTTAGGCTGTACATCTTATTTCCCCTCCCCCAAATTCTAATATTAGTTTCTGTGATTCTCATTAAAAACTGGCTACTTTTGAACATTTCCCAAACTTTATGAAATCAGGAGCTCTATATGCACTTCTAGTATCATCAGCCTACAGTCTGAATGCCACGATAAATGCAGTTTGATCTTTCTGGTGTACAAAACTATTTATGAAGACACATACAAGCAAAAACCCAGCATCGCCTAGACTTTATTACATATCTTCAGGCTAAGCAGTTTTTTTTATACATCTCTGCTGAAACTGAGGTTTGTAAGTGATTTCTCTTCCTTTGAGAAGTTGTGCTGCTTACTTTTTTTAGCAGTAGGACGGTGACCCTATTATATACAATATAATGAACAATTTAGAGTAAAAAATCAACCTGCATATTTTAGGAGGTACAAGAAACAGGAATACCTAAAATGCAGGCAGACATAAAGAGGTCAAATTTCACAGAGACAGTACAATTGCTCTTTGGACCCTGGAGATATGAGGATGAGATCTTAAACACACACAGACAATTATTAGGTATTGGTTACAGGAAGTATTCAAAAAAATCTGAAGTGGCATTGGCTCTGCTTAGCTGAAGATGACTTTTTTTGAATAAATGCATTCTGAGGTATTGTTCATGCATAATTCTGTAGTACCAATTGTTTGCCATGTGGAATAACTTGTAAAGTCCAAAGCATTTAGACTAATCTGATATGGAACACAGCACTGTGATGGACTTTTCGGCCTTGCACAGTTGTCATTACTGGTGGCATGCAAGTTAGCCACTTGTTGCACACCTCAGACACTACGAGTCCTTCTTTCTCTTCTTCTCTTGTTTGCAGTTCATATTAATATTTACTTTAAAACTACTTTATGTCACTCATATAAATGTATACTTTAATGCTTACATTACTGTGTTTAGGACTATGCTGTGTACATTAGATGAAGGCGCCCTTCTGATAATGCAAAGCCTGTAATTTCATATCCAACTAATTGCAAACATAGCCATTTTTAAACAGCTAGATTTTTTCAGGAACCAGTTACCCCTGCAATCCTACAACACTCCACTTCTATAGCTATTGCCACTGAAGTCCCTGCATCTCAGGGAATGGGGCAAGCACAGCTATTTAAAGGTGATGAGAATATCAACTATAGTGATCCAACATAATCTATGTCTTGCACTTTATTTGAGTGTGTAAAAGCTACGGTATGTTTTCTTGTTATTGTCTGTTGTCTTGGAGTTATCTTTCTGGGACTCTATTGAAAATGGGATCTTCTGGCAAGACATTTGCAGTTAACAAATGTGAATACATAAATAACATAAATAAATAAATATTTGGAATGACACAAGATAACAATAAGGTAAGTTCTATAGGCAACACTAGATATAACAAATATTCTGACTGTGCCATTTACAGATGTAATATGTTAGGTAAGAAAATGAAGCATGTTGTAAATGAACATTTAATAATTGCAAACATATTTACAAGCCAAGCTGAGCTGTAAGTAGCTTGAGCAGACTTCTGATGGATTTACAACAGCCATACTGAGCTATAAGGTCTTCTGAAATTGTTAGAGTAACACTTCAAACTTGTAATTAGTTACAAGGGTAAAAATAAAGATATGGGTGAGTATGAGCACATAAATGGACATTATGTAAAAGTAGGTGTGTTGTGCAGAGGTGCACAAACACCGATTTTAAATTATTAAAACTATGACATTTCATTTTCATGTGCTGAGATTCTGGTAATTATACCAGTGGTTGTTTAGTGTTAATTCATAGTAACTGATGTGATTGATTCTATTATAAGTTTACTGCATTTTATATAACCAGCATACCTCTCAGTCTTACGAAATTCCTTGGTATTTACCAGTTTTGAGGTCAAAATAATGGGGTGCCATGAATTCCCAAGTGGCCCTTTTAGTTCCAGAAATTCCCATTTTTTTTAATTTTTTTTTCTGGCGAATATTTTGCTGATGTCATCACATGCAGAAGCACGTGTGATGACATCAGCTTTGTGAGGTAGACTGCCAGCATGTCAGAATTCGGCTGAGGGCTCAAGGGAGTGTGTACTGTGTCTGAGTCTGTTTACCTTTTTCCATATGGCAATGTGCAGCAGGCAGTGAAGTCAAGAGGAGAGGACTAATGGACAGGTAATATGCCAATATAGTAGGATGAGGTGGCAAGTTTTACAACAGAAGAAAATAGAAAAGATAGTGGAATAGCGAAACGGCAGCTAGCAAACTTCTGCAGTCTGCAGAGTGGGACTAAGACACTGCACACCCACCCATGTCTGCAGTCCACAAGATGAAAATTTACTTTCTCCTCATGGTAAGAGTATGAAAGAGCCATACCTGCCAGAATGGCTTATATGGTTTATAATTATCTGATGACACAGGATATGTTGAGAATGCTTTGGCCACTCATATATGTTTATTATTTGTGCATATGTCAGGATTACTGGATTACTGGAGAGCAAGAAACAAGCTTGCTGTGGATGAGGTGACACAAAATTCCACAACAGGCAAAGTTGAGACATGGGTGGGCTTTTTCTAGCATAAATGTATCAAATGCCCCCAGCGTCAAGCATAAAAGATTACAGGAATGACATCAGAGAATGGTGTCATAGGGTCATAGTTTCATAGGTTGGTACTAGGCTATCGACCCTAGGGCCTATACAAGCCTAGTCATAACAATTCCCTGGATATTTCTTCCTACAATATTTACTTCCCTGGACCTCTGTCTAGCAGGGTGACTGACGTGATCCCCGGGGTGAATTTTCTATCTCCCATCCAATCATCAAGGTTCCTTTTGAAGAAAGCCAAGGAGGCGCTCTGCTTGACATGTATGGGTAGTCTATTCCAGAGTATGGGGAGTCTCTGGGTCAAGAACCTATCACTCCAGCATGTTTTGTTCATTGTGATGACAAGGTTTATATCCCTGGAGCATGTGGCTCTGAGGGATTGAGATTTCTTTAAGTGGAGCATGTCCAACAGCTTAAGGTTTGACATGGCCTTGTATGTTAAGCAGAGATCGCCTCTGAGTAGACGATATGCCACAGAGTATAGCTGGGGTTTTTTTTAGGCGGTCAGTATAGGGCATCTGCTTTAGGCCTGTGATTCTTTTACTGAGGTATTTCTGTGGCCTTTCCAGCTGTTGCAGATGTCTTGTGAGGTACATACCAAATGAGGCATTGTACTCTATAATGGGCCTAATGAGGGATGAGTACAGTGGGACAATGACCTCCTTTTTTCTGGATGAAAAGCCCTTAGTGATGAGGTGTGCCACATAGAAGGATTTCCTGACTGTTGTGGTGATGTGGTTATCGAAGGTGAGACCACTGCCCACCTGTGTCCCTAAGTCTCTTATCACACTTTCGGTGTTTAGTGTACTGCCACCTATGTGGTAATTCATGGATACATGTTTTTTCCCAAAGGGGATAACTATACATTTCTTGGCCTTAAGCTTGAGCCCATGGCTCTGGCACCAAGCATCTGTTTCTGTAAGGCCCTTTTGTAGAATATCTACATCATTTGGGGATTCAATAATAGCTCCCAGTTTGCAGTCATCTGCGAACTTTGTTAGCCAGAGTCCCTTAGTGTTGGCCTGTACTTCAGAGAAGTAGATGCCAAACAAGAGCGGTCCCAGGACTGAACCCTGAGGTACTCCACTTGTCACTTGTCTGGAGCTGGATTTGGAGCTGGCTACTTTTACAGTCTGGGTTCTGTCAGTAAGCCAGTTGGTAACCCATCAAGAGATGTAGGGATTCATGCCCAGCTTAGTAAGTTTATCTATGATTCTAGAGTGGGGGATGGTGTCGAAGGCCTTGGTGAGGTCTAGATACTTTACCCTCGTCCACAGCTCTGGAGACTGATTCAAAGAAGTCAATCAAGTTCAGGAGACAAGATCGGCCCTTCACGAACCCAAACTGGGTGGGGTCCAGTGTTTGAAGGTTGCCAATGGCTTTGTTTATAAGTTGCATGATAATGCGTTCCACGCCCTTGCAGATCAGGCTCGTCAGACTGATGAGATGTTAGTTCCCGGGATACAAGGTGGATCCCCCCTTGTGGAGTGGGATAACTGTAGCTGTACTCCACTCAGTGGGCATGTAGCCTGAGGTAAGGCTATGATTAAACATGACACTTATGTGAGGTGCCAGTTCATTTTGTAGTTCATGCAGTGCACAGCCCGGGATGTCATCTGGTCCCTTGGATGCTGTATTCTTAGCTTTGGAGAGTGCGGTTTCTACCTGTGTGGCCATGATTACTAGAATTTGGCAATCTTTTAGTATTGAGATGGGCCCTTTAGGGGATGAGAGGGTGTGAAGTTTGCACTAAATTGATCTGCCAGGATATTGGCAATATCCTTGGGATCAGTATATTTAATGCCATTCTGTTGTAGCTCAGAGCATATCTGAGCATTGCCATTTAGATTCTTGAAATAACTATAGAATGCCTTGTGGTTGTCTTTGGAATTTTTGGCAATTTTATTTTCGTAACTAGCTTTTGAGGATTTTATGAGGGATCTCAGCTTCTTACTGAGACTGGTAAGGGAGTTTTTTGCATCCTGGGAGTTTCCTCTTTTCTACAACAGTTTCTTTCTTCTGTTGTATAGTTTGTTTATGGCGGGGACCACCAAATTGGCTTCCTTTTTTTGGAAGAGAGCATCTTGGTTTTATTTGGGAAGGCACGATTCATGCACGAGTGGATGTGCTCATACAGTGCCCTAGTGTAGGATTCAGCAGTCGAACTTTCAGCTGCCATCTGCATGGGTGTCATGAAGTTTGTCACTTCTGGCTTGAGTAGCATGAAGTTGGCTTTGGAGAAGTTTTTTACGGAGGTTTCCTTACTAGGGGGTGGGGTGGGATGTGGATGTCAAGGGTGATTTGCTTATGGTCAGACCTGACCAATGAAGGGGTGACCACTGGTGTGGAGAATATATCTCCCATGTTGGTAATGACCAGGTCTAGGATATTGGAGCCCCTGGTGGGACAATGGATTAGTTGATCCAGGGTGTTGGAATTTATGAATTCCAAGAACCGTAGGGAAAAGGTGTTGGTACTCGAGTAGTTTTCAAAGTTAATGGCAGGGGTAGTTGAAATCGCCCAGTATTAGGGTGTTTGGTTGTGTCTTAATATTGTCCAGTATGTTTAGAAAGGTGTAATGAGAATCTTGGGGCATGGTGGGGGATCTGTAGCAAGCTATAATTTGGATTGCAGTCTTACCTAGTGTTAGTTGCACCTGGAGAATTTCAGATGCATTGTGTTGGGCAACTAGCCTGGAGGTGTGAATATCCTTGGTGAATATGGACACACCTCCACCTTTAGTGTTTGCATGCTTGTATCTGTTATGGTGGTGGTTTTGTCCTTTGAACCTTGCCTAAAAAAGAAACTATAGGGGTGGTGAGAGCTTTAGCCAGTAACCTGAATCCCAGGGGTGACAGGTACAGACCATCTCTGGCAAAGCATCGTGGTTTGTCGATCATGTCATCCCAGGCAGACAGATACTGGATCCCCTTTGAATGACACCAGAAGCTTAGCCAATTGTTGAAATCAATCATTTTGTCCTTATAAAGTGGTATAATTCTGGGTGAAGGCAGGATGCTACTCAGGGCTAGGGTCATACCTGCCTAGGCCACATGATCCAAGAGCTCTTCTATGTCTCTTTTCATGTAGTCCAGGGAGGTACGTCTCAAGTCATTCACTTCAACATGGACAATGACAGAGTTGTATTTGTACTTGTTGTGGAGTGACTTGAGTGCGTGTGTTATGTGGTGGATTCTGGCACCTGACAGGCAGCTGACTGTAATTTTCTCCTTGTTCAGCCTGGTGAGTGGGACATCAGTGTGCCTGACTACAGAGTCACCTATGACTAAAGTGTTGGGTACATTGTCTTGCCTTAGGGGATGTTGTTGGGTGGCACACTCGTGTTGTGAGCTATGTGTCACTTTGGTTGTGACTGGTGTTTGTTTGCATTTCAGCTTCGGAGGTCCTTGTTGCTTGGGCAGGTTAATGTTAAGGGCCTCCGCATATGTGGGTTTAGTGTTGCTATGTGTGGGTGTTGGCAGTGTGGGTTTTGAAGGGCTATGTGTTGCTTGAGGTGTAGTGCAGGTGTTAACCTTCTCCTCTTGACTTTCTAGCACAATCTTGGCTGGAGAGAGCTTTGCTTCCAGTTTGGCTATGTAAATGCATCTCTCACAGGTTATAGTGTTGGATGGTTGGAGGAGAGGGTTGTCTGTGTACATGAGGCAGTTGCTGCATTGCCCTAGTATGCCCAGATTTACCAGGTGGACAGGAGAAATCACAGGAAGCTGACCATTGGACATGCCTGTTTAGGTGCTTTTTTGTAAAGTACAAGAGCTGTTTTCCCTTACCTTTGCAAGGTACTTTGCAATTATAGGCTGTTTAGTGCCTACTATTAATTTCTCCTTATTAACAAGGAGAACTGAGTGCTTGTATCAGTTTAAGGCTTCCTAGTACTTTCCAGCAGGTTCTAGAGCAAATGCTAGTCACAGGGGTTCAGATTTTAGTACTTCTACTGAGAAACCAGCTAGTTCTAAGGGAGAATTTGAAGAGCAGACTTTCTGGAACCTGGAATAGTTTAACCGTATCCCGGCAGTGCTGCATGATGTGAAAAATGCGCAAACACGCATGTTTTTAAACCAGAAAGTTGAAAGGGATAGAAATCAGCCCAAAATGGCTAAAATTACAATTTCAGAGCTGGAAACCACTCCTCTAGTGTCAGACAGGCAGTACAATGCTCACCACTCCCACTGGTAAGCAGTAGGACTTCCCTCTACCACAGCAAGGTCTGGATAGCTCTTTACACAGAAAATAAAGTCCTGAAACCAGCAAAGCCTGGGATCTGGACTATACTAGCTAGGAAAGGTGGGAAACGAGCAAACAAGATAGTTTTTTTTTGGTTAAAACAGGCTAAACAATGCAATAATACACTAAATAAACACAGAAAAGGCTAACGCTCTTGAGTGTGTAGCCCTAAACAGTAAATACAATTAAAACTCTACAAAATTAGCAATTTAAAACTTTTTAAATGAAGCAAGGCAAGTGCACAACTGAAAAATGACTTAAGAGGCAGTAATACAGTAGAATAAGTAGCTAGTCTACATATTCAGAAGTCTATATATACAGAAAAGCAGCTTAAACTCACTAAAACAATTCAGATGCAGTGCAACCTAAAGCACTTGTGTTGTAGCAATATTAAGGCAAATACAGTTTTAATAAATGCACTAAAATATACTCTATATTTCTAAAATGTTTGAGAAGCACAGTCAGAACACAAGGACAATTTTTTTTTTTTAGAAAGGGAGAAAGGAGGAACAGAAGGAAATTCTCTCTGTATTAGGTAGAATGAGCTAATGACACTAGATTGGGAGGAGTGTCCAAGATCAAATTTAGAGTAGGGGCGAGCAACTGCAAGGCTAGCAGGTATAAAGACAAGATGCCAATAGGGACGGTGGGTGGGAGAAAACACTACAGAAATGTTTATCACAAGTGAGCCAATAGCTATGAAATATAGTACAAATATGCAGTATATAATAAAATTGCTATAAATATCTAAAATAAGTAATAACTACTACAAATAAGCAAAAAAAAAACAGTCTACTTATTGCTATATATCACAGATCAGCTCCTCCTCAGATAGCACTGTGTGTAATGGCTGAAACACTCAAGTGTCCTTAGTATGCATTTGATTTTGTAAGGAAGCATTTTCCTTCACAATTCCTGCTATGACTCACCTTTGCGAAATGAAATGAATGGGTTCTCTTGGTCACAATCTCTAAGGGGACTTAAATCAAGGCAGTGAAACAAAATGATATTTGTAGTGAAGTATGCTTTTGTGTTTACCATCTATCCAATTCTAGATGAATGAAGCAATAGTTTTCGTGTATGGGCATCTCCTAATTTCACACTTATGGAATATAACTGAATAAAATATGTTTGTTATGTTGGGGTGGTAGTAGTATAAGAGTTTTGTGTGCTTGTAATAAATTTCTTGCTACAGTCTTGTCGGGTCAGACCTGTTAAAGGTCTGGTAGTTGGTGTAAGGTATGACAATTGCACTCTTGGTGCTGAGGTATTGGTGAAAGTCACAAAATGGGATACGAGTTTACTCTTTGCAAATGCATCTGTGATTCACTTCAGTCTATGCACTTTTTTCCTATCCTTTTATGAACTTTATTGTTCTAGTTTCATATCGCTGGATATCTGTTTATGGTGCAACCTGTATAAAGAAAACCGTGATTCTGGGTTACAGGCTGATTACATTTGTCTAAAATTATTGTTTGTATTCTTGTCTGTGAATCGTTTTCTTACATTTCTTTGTCTATTCTTAGTTGTGCACTGTACTATATTTGTTTAACGTAGCCTTATGACCTAGATAGTGGCTGAAAAGTGTCCTGGCCAAACCCACTATTTTGGTCAGCCATACTCTGGAATATTGCTAGTTTTTAGAAAAATAATGCATTTCGGCCCACATTTTTAAAACTATGTGCTACTAACAAGCTTCATTCTTTAGTCTTCTGTTTGAGTCTCTTAATCTCCACTTGCCTACTGAGTGACTGATTATTTATTATTCCTGTAAATAGAAAGAAAATGGAGACAGTGGTTCTTGACTGCAGTAGAGTAGATAAAAGGAGACTAGCATAGTTGATAAGGAGGAAAACTGTGAAAACAATGAGTATGAAAGCTAGAGAGAATATTAAGTAGAGGATGGGGTGCAAAATGGATGGAACAGCCTATGTAGCTAAAACAAGAGGTTAAGAAACAGGCTTATCATGATGAAAAGATGTACAGAAAATAGTGGAAAAAGGGAAGCATTACCAGAAAGATTATGAGTTGGTTATGGACAGGGTTCCACAGAGGTGCATGCTGCAAAAGCTTGATTAGAAAAAAACTTGTTTAGTGAGATCTAGGAAGGTAAGAATCTGTCTTTACATAGCTGAAGGAAAATAAGAACAGGGACATAAAAAGTAGTGGCTGGAGAAAGGAGGATTTAGAATGTTGTTAGAATAACAGGTTTTATGTTAGCTTGCACGTTTCGAAGGATATGTCTGAGACTCAAATGTATATCATTATTTAATGACTTCAGCCCTCTGTATTTATTTATTTATTGACATTTGATTACTGGGAAAGTCTGAATGAGTAGAAGCCCATTTTCAGTGAAGGCCCGAGGAGAAAATCTCCAAACATTTCACATGGATATAGGAGTTTATGTAGTATATGATTGCACTGTATGTATTTTTATGCATTATATCTTGGCTTGCTTCCATTTTAGATCTCTTTTCACATTGCACTCTGTTAGTCTATGTACATTCAGTATTACAATATACTCATTTTGTACCTAATGTTGTTGACTTAAAGACAGCAAGCTATTTCCTGCTCTTTGAGCTGTTAGCTTGAGTTGTGGTGGCTGAAAAGGGTCACCGTTCCAGTCCACTTACTGAGTGTACAAATAGTAATAAAATGTGCATTGCACTCTGTGTTTACCTCTCAAGTGTACCTCATTACAAAGAAAGTTCCTCATTTTGAGACTTAAAAAAATTCTTAACAATGATTCTGTAACAGACCCCTTCAGTGGAAAACAATGAGCAACATGGAATTTTTAAGTATTTTCACAGGAAATAATATTGAATTATATGAAGACATCAAAAGAACTTTTTGTAAGTATAAAGTAACAGATATTAACCATCCTGGAGCTTTGTAGCTAAAATTGTTAGTAAGCCGTTAATAATTGTTTCATATTTTACCCATAGTATGTGTATTTGTCTGTGGTCATTAACAGCATTGCACTTCTGTTACTATGTAATGTTTGTTTGTGACATTATTGTGCACTTCTACACAGCACAGAGTTTGCTTATAAAAGAAAATTGCATTTTAGTTTTATACATATTCAGCGTTTGTTAAAAGTTGAAATATTAATATGAGTAAAACAGTATTCTGGATCTGGTTATATTTTTTATTTAATATTTTGTCTGCTTTTCAACTTGCATTTGAATGTTGGCATCCCACAATTCCATCTTGGTGGGTGGGGTTACATAATAAAGTATGCAAATTTTATGTTAATCAGCATCCAGATTTTTTTGCCAGTTGTACCTACTTTTCATGGGCCTTTGTCCAGATTTTTGATGCTTCCAGGTTGAGAGGTATGATAACCAAAATCAAACTGATTTAAAACAAAGGACATTTGTAAGGCAAAGTGACAGTTTTACAAGAAAATATTAAATACAAGAAAAAATGCAGGCTTTGATGAATGGATGTTTTGGGTTCAAATACCAAATTGCAGAAAACCTTTTGTGTTCTCTCATACTAAGTCAGTTTAAATATGGAAATTTAGTGACATTCTTCCTGAAAATAGGGAGGAACAAAATACTCCCTGCACATGAAAAAAAGGTTTATGCTTGTAGAGGTTGGGTTCTTGGATATCATTCTACAATGGAAGAAGACTGATTCACAGGGTTGTAATAGACTTAAAAACATATGCACTGCTTCTTCTGGAGTAAGAAGGAATGGGGAGTGGGTTGAAGACTTTTTCAGATGATTATGGTCTCTTTTAACCTGCTGCTCAGAGAAGATCAGTATCTAAACAATCCTATCTTGGTTTGTGATTTACTGTGGAGTTGACTGGTAAGAGAAGTTTTATTTGAATTCATATTGTATTTGTTATCACTGTTTTTCACTGTTTGTAGGTAGGAAGGGGCTGCTTGTTAACAAGGCTTACTTTGATTCATATTTTGTTGTTTTACCTTTAATTTCACTGTTGGTTGTTAGAAAGGCATAGGTTTTAGACAGGCAAGCTCTAACCACCTCAAGGGGCCTAGACAGCTATAAATTTACACAGACTGCAGAGAGGAAAATCCTGAGCATATCTAAGCAATCCTATATTGGTTTGTGATTTATTTAGCTTTACTATTAAAAAGAAATGCGACTATGAGTGATAGTGTGCAGAAGCTACTGATAAATAAAGGAATCACAACTATCATCTGGCTTGTAGACCCTGTATGGTCAGAACAACTTTATTGTACTTTTTTATTTATTTGTATATTGCTGATGTGATTTTTGTCATATAAGTTGATTTAAATTCTCCTTGAATTTTGTGGATACAGATTTTGATTATTCTTTTCTTTTGCAATATTTTATTCATTTGAAACTGAATACGGATTCCTTAAATGAGTATGCAATTAACAATTTGCTAATGCACAAGTATCTTGTACAGTGTAATAAATGGTATGCATGTTTAAAGGTAACAGCCGATAACACTGATGATCTGTGTTCCTCGTGTCAAAAGTTGGATGATTTGCTTACCATTATTAGAAGTAAATCCAGACTTAATGATGATGATTGCACTTGTGAAATTGTCATGGCTTGGAGAACTATTGATTCATATATTAATGACTGGACTAATGAACTAAATAATGTTAGGCATAGAACAAATAGAACACATTTAGGAAATGATGCATCTATTTTCTGCAAAGATCATTCAACCTCTATGAAACAAGATGATGCCCCTGACAACTTTGGAATCCTGGATGCAAGTATTCAGCAATATGAGGATCCAGTTTGTTTGGAAGGAAACAAAAAAGAAAGAAAGGAAGAAGTTCACAACAAATAACATGGAAGAAAAAGAAACTGATTAATGATTGTAAAGGAAAGAGAATATGTTTTAAAAAGGACACTGCTTTGTTATGTATTACACAGGTTACAGGGAATGATGATATTTTTATATCAGAAAACCTTCAGTCTACAGACAAAGGCATAATTTTTCCAATGGAGAAGGTAGAAAAAAAGAGGCAAAGGACAGGTGAAAAGGAAGAAGTCAAAACTGAATGTGGAAGGATTGAAGAACATTACTGTAAGGCAAAAGAAGAGAAAGACAGATGTTGACCAAAGGCTCAAGCTGTGGATTTACAATACCAGTAGGATGAGAATTTAGTACACAATGAAAACAGTGGGATTAATAAGATTAATAGTGATGAAGATCTATCCTTCATAACAATTGATAGAGCAGATATTACTGTATTAGAAGTTGAAGATTCTTCAGAGCTGGCCAGCAAAGATATTATTGTACTTGGAGATTCAGTTATTAGAATAACTGATACTTATATTTACAGAGATGATAATGAACACTGAATAGTGTTATGCTTGCCAGGAGCAAAAATAGAGGAAGTGAGACAAGCCTTGGAAAGCCTTAATGTAAGGAAGTATGGATCTGTTTTTATTCATGTTGGTACAAATGATGTCACCTGCAAGGATTCTCTGTTAGTAGGGAACTGACAGCCCTCTTAGATAGTATAGCTTGTACTGATGTTAGAACGTATTTTCCACAAACCACCTATAGAAAGGATAGTCAGGTCACTGTGAATGAAAAGATTTTTTGGGTAAATAACTACGTGGAAAAAAATGTTCTGTTTTAAAAAATGGAACTGTGTAAAGCACCAAAGGCTAGTTTTGGGTACACATGTTCCGACAGAATGGTGTGCATTTGTCAATTTCAGGGAAGAGAATTTTTGCAGCAGATATTTTGCAGTATTTGACAAACACTAGGCAGGATTTTTGCCAGGTCGAAAATTTAACAGTTCACAGACAGCAAAATTTGATGCATGTCTGATGGTTGTTAATGCTAGGAGCATTAATAATAAAGTTTTTTAATTGGAAAATTTGCTATGTTCCCACAAGATTGATGTTGTTATTGTTTGGGAAACATGGTTTAAGAACTATGACTGGAAACCAGTTCCATCAGGGTACAAATGTTTTTACTGTAACAGACATTCTAACAAAAAAGTCATGTGGAGGTGTTATGATAGGGATTAAAGATAATTGTGAGACCTGCGATCATTACATGTTCAATGATAACACCAATGCTATAGACTGTGTAACTGTGACAATAAAGGCAACCCTGGAACATATAACAATTGTTGATGTGTATAGACCACCAAAGTCAAGTGCAGATGACCTAGAGGAATTCATACATTTCTTGCATGAAAAACAGGAGGGAAGAATAATATTTACCAGAAACAGACTGGAATAATATTGATTCAACAATGTTAGCAAAGAAATTATTCACAGCATATATTCATGAACAACAATTGCTTCAGATTATAAAAAAAATTACCAGGGGACAGAAAATACTAGACATTGTTTGTATTCCCAAAGAAATTACTGTACCTTCAAGTCAAGCTTTACCACCATTGATGTGCTGTGATCATGGGGTTATAAAGGTTAATTTGTTGCTAGATAATTCTGCCAAACTGAAATCTAAGCCAATGCGCAGAACGTTAATTACAGATTATATAGAAGCAAAACAGTCATAGTTTCATAGTTTCATAGTATAGTACTAGGCTATCTGCCCTGGGGCATTTGTAAGCCTAGCCATAGTGATGTGGCTTTTGCCACCCCATGAAATGGTACAAAAATGTACAGAATAAATCTAGAATACTGTGCCTCTGTCTAGTAGTTGACACAATGAAGGTCCCCTTATATAATAGAGTTAGTTTACTGTGCCCCTGTCTAGCAGTGACACAGATGTGACCCCTGGGGTAAACTTACGATCTCCCATCCACTCATCAAGATTTCTCTTGAAGAGAGTCAGTGAGGGGCACTGCCTAATATGAACTGGGATCCTGTTCCAAAGCATGGGAAGCCTCTGGGTTATGAATCTATCCCTCCAGCATGTCCTATTCATACTTGTGCCGAGGTTTAAGTCTTTAGCTCTCGTGGTCCTGATGGATTTGGATTTTTTGAGGTGGAGCATGTTCATCAGATCCTGATTGGACATGGCCTTGTACGTCAGGCAGAGATCACCTCTGAGCAGGCGGTATGCTACTTAATAGAGCTGAAGTTTCTTTAATCTGGCAGAATAAGACATATGTTGGAGACCCTTGATCCTTTTGGTGAGGTACTTTTGTGGTCTCTCCAGCTGTTGCAAATGCCGGGTGAGGTACATACCAAATGGGGCATTGTACTCAATCATGGGTCTGATGAGGGAGGAATATAGGGGTACAATGACATCCTTGGATCTGGATGTGAATCCCTTCATGATGAGGTGTGCAAGGTAGAATGTTTTTCTAACCACTTTGGCAACGTGGGTGTCAAATGAGAGGTCGCTGTCTACTTGGGTCCCTAGGTCTCTGATTACTTTTTCTGTACTCAGTGGGTTGCTGTCTATGTGATAATTTGTGGGTACTTTGCTTTTTCCAAAAGGGATGACTATACATTTTTGGCATTTAGTTTAAGGCCGTTACTATGGCACCACTTGTCCCTTTCAGTGAGGCCTTTTTGTAGGATGTGTGTGTCTGCTGGTGTATCGACTATGGCGCCTAGTTTGCAGTCATCTGCGAACTTTGTCAGCCACAGCCCTCCCATGTTTGCTTTAACATCTGAGAAATAAATGCCGAACAAGAGGGGTCCCAGGACAGATCCCTGTGGGACACCACTTGTGACTGGCTTTGAGTCTGACATTGCTCCAGCGATTTTAACTTTATGGGTTCTGTCCTTTAGCCAGTTTGCAACCCATCTAGTGACATAAGGGTTTACTTTTAAGCTGTTTAGCTTATCTATGATGCCTGAGTGGGGTATTGTGTCGAAGGCCTTAGCCAAGTCCAGGTATGCTGTATGGACTGCTTTACCCTCATCAATGGCTCTAGTGACTGTTTTGAAAAAGTCAACCAGGTTTAAAAGGCAGGATCTGCCCTTTACAAAGCCGAACTGGGTGGGGTCAAGTGTCTGTAGGTCCCCTATGTCTCTGTTTATGAGTTCCATAATGATTCTTTCCATAGCTTTGCAGACCAGGCTAGTTAAGCTTATGGGGCGGTAGTTTCCAGGGTCTGTAGAGGCACCCCCCCCTTGTGGAGTGGGACCACTGTTGCTGTACCCAAGTGTTCAGGTACATATACCGAAGTAAGGCTAAGGTTAAATAGCATTTTTATGTGTGGGTTTAGCTCCTCTTGGAGTTCACGTAACACGCACCCCGGTATACCGTCAGGTCCCATTGATGCTGTGTTTTTTGCTTTGTTTAGGGCAGTTCTCACTTGGACATCTGAGATGACAGGGAGATTACATTCAGCTGGGATAAGTATTTCTTCTTTTGGGGGTGAAGGAGGGGAGAAATTTGCACTGAACCTGTCAGCCAGAATGTTAGCAATATCTGTGGGTTCAGTGTATTTTTTCTTGTTGTGAACCAACTCTGAGCATATCTGAGGGTTTCTGCCCAGGTTTCTAACATAGCTGAAGAAGGCTTTGTGGTTATCTTTAGTGTCCTTAGCGATTTTTCTCTCAAAGTTTTTTCCATTTTTGTTTTCTAAGGAGGTGGGTTTGTCTTTTGAGCCTTGCCTAAAAAAGGCACTATGGGGGTGGCAAGAGCCTTAGCCAATATCCGGAAGCCCAGTGGTGACAGGTGTAAGCCATCCCTTGCGAAGCAGCGTGGCTTGTCCAACATATCATCCTAGGCAGACAGACATTGGATCCCCTTAGAATGACACCAGTACTTGAGCCAATTGTTAAAGCTGATCATCTTGTCTTTGTATTGTGGTATCATTCTTGGTGAGGGCAAGATGCTGCTCAGGGTCAGGGTCATACCAGCCTGGGCTACATAATCGGAGAGCTCCTCTATGTCTCTTTTCATGTAGTCCAGGGAGGTACATCTCAGGTCATTCACACCAGCATGGACAATGACGGAGTCATATTTGTACTTGCTTTGGAGTGACCTGAGTGCGTGTGTTATGTGGCGGATCCTAGCTCCCGATAGACAGCTCACAGTCACCTTCTCCTTGTTCAGCCTGGTCAGTGGGACATCAGTGTGTCTGACTATGGAGTCACCTATTACTAGTGTATCAGGCAAGGTGTTTGGCCTTAAGGGCTGCGATTGGTCGACACGCTGATTTATTGAAGTATGTGTTGCATGTGTTTTGTTTTGAGGTGGTGGATTTTTGGATGTCTGCTTTGGGAGCCTCTGTTGTTTTTGTAAGTTTTTATTAGAGCCTCGAGTATGTCTTTGTGTTTTTATGTGTTTGGTTTGCAGTTGTGGTAGGTCTATGTGGGACTGGGATTGTTGTGTGTGTGGTTGCCATCTCCTCCTGTCTGGCCATGCCAGCCCTGAGTTGAGAGAGTTCAGCCTCCAGTTTGGCTATATAGTTGCATCTCTCACATGTATTTGTGTTTGTTGGGAGGAGGAGAGGGTTGTCTGTGTACATGAGACAATTGTAGCATTGTCTCAAGATACCCAGATTGACCAGCTGAACTGGAGACGATGCCAGTAGTCTACCACTCGACATGCTAGAACAGTATAAGCGAGTGGTATACCTTTAAGGGAAGTGGATATTCACAGGGGTGGTAAGTAGATGTAGTGCTTTACTTAGTACGAGAGTGCTTACTTAGTAGAGAAGTATTGAGAACAAGTGCTAGGCTTATAATACAGTGAGTAATCTGGTTATACTAAGAGTAGAGCTTCCTTAAGGGAAAATTTGAAGAGCAGACTTGGCGGAGCCAGAAAAAGGTTAACCTTGTTTAACCGGTGCTGCGCTATGCGCAAAGCCATGCAAACGCGGATTTTAAACAGTGAACTAAAAAAGAGCTAGAAATGGTCCAAAACAACCAATTACTGCAGCTTCTTGTGCTGAGGTCAGTTCCCCCAAGGACAGGTAGGCTTCTCAAGGCTCCCCACTCCCACTGGTGAGCAAAGAAACTTCCTTCTATCCAAGTAAGGTAATGGACAACACAGGAACTACACCACAGCCCAGAATACAGCAATGCCTGTAAACTGGTCTAAACTAGTCGAGGAAGGCGGGAAAACAAGGATTATTTTTTTGGTTTTTTGTTTTTTTGGTAGAATCACACAGAAAATGCAGAAACAGTGATACATTAATTACACAGGCTAGCACACTTTAGTGGGCAGCCTCCACAGTTAAATTAAACAAACAAAAAAGCAAACTTTCGATCAAATTCGACTAAAATGTAACTCTAAGTGCAGATTTTAAAATAATGCAGCAATCAGTTAAAAAACAGTTCAGGCTAGTTCAAGGTAAGCTACAGAAGCTATTTCAAGTGAAAAAAAAGCAAAGATACTTAAATCCAGAAGGTAGTCGCTTTTCTGAGTTCCCTGCTGCTAGGACCACTCTGTAAACCCATGTGGAGCTTGTCTGAGCAGTATAGCCAGAAAAAAAAACGCCCAGAGGCGGATTTTAAACAGTGAACTACAAAATAGCTAGAAATGGTCCAAAACAACCAATTACTACAGCTTCTTGTGCTGAGGTCACTTCCCCCAAGGACAGGTAGGCTGCTCAAGGCTCCCCACTCCCACTGGTGAGCAAAGAAACTTCCTTCTATCCAAGTAAGGTAATGGACAACACAGGAACTACACCACAGCCCAGAATACAGCAATGCCTGTAAACTGGTCTAAACTAGTCGAGGAAGGCGGGAAAACAAGGATTATTTTTTGTTTTTTGGTAGAAACACACAGAAAATGCAGAAACAGTGATAAATTAGTTACACAGGCTAGCACACTTTAGTGGGCAGCCTCCACAGTTAAATTAAACAAACAAACAAGCAAACTTTCGATCAAATTCGACTAAAATGTAACTTTAAGTGCAGATTTTAAAATAATGCAGCAATCAGTTAAAAAACAGTTCAGGCTAGTTCAAGGTAAGCTACAGAAGCTATTTCAAGTGAAAAAAAAAGCAAAGATACTTAAATCCAGAAGGTTGTCGCTTTTCTGAGTTTTCTGCTGCTAGGACCACTCTGTAAACCCACGTGGAGTTTGTCTGAGCAGTATCTAAACAGTCTCTGCAAGGCTCGAACCCAAGACCCTATACACTATAGTCACAGTAGTTAACCACTGAGCCATCATAGCAGTCACTATGTAAAACTAACTAGAGTGAGGTATTCAGTGTGGAAAAACTACAGATGCAATGTGAAAAGTTTTGAAAATGAAATTGAGTACAAAAAAATAAAAAAAATGTTTAACATCAGGATCTAGGCATAGAACATCAAGGGATATATTTCAGTAAGAACAAGATATCTGATTAAGGTTAGAGACAAAAATATAAGAAATGGAAGACAGGTCAAACTACAACTTTGAAAACTGAAAAAAAACAAGCTGGACAAACAGATTAAGCATAGTGTGAGACAAGATCAAGAAAAATTTGAAGAAAATTTATATAAAGATATTGAGCATAATAGGAAACCTTTTTACAGATACATAAGGTGTGGAAGGAGTAAAGACACAAATTGATAAACTGTGTGCAGATTCTAAAATTTATTCTCAGACATAACCGATTATAGATGTATTTACGAAATCTTATGCAAAACAGTTTGGCTCCACAGAAGGGGTGATAAGTTATCCGAGTGACATCCATGTAACTCCAGATACTGGAATCAAATTAGATTATATTGAAAAAGATCTGAGCAAACTGGATCCAAACAAAACACAGGGAGGAGACGGAATTATTAACAATGACCTGAGAACACTTCAGCAAGAACTTACAGTACCATTATATCTATTATTCACTAGGTCATTTAAATATGGGGAGATTCCTCAAGATTGGAGACATGTGCTAATTAAACCCGTCTTTAAGGGAAAGTGAAGTAGGACAAACCCAGAGTCATATAGACTCTTAAGTCTACTTTCATGTTGTGGAAAAATAATGGAGAAGGTAATATTGGATAAGTTATTGTCAGAACTGGATAACGTGGGACTTGAAACCATGTATCAGCATACATATGTTGAAAACAGATTTATTGCCACCTGTAACATGATGTTTTATAACAATATAATAACAGCTATGCATGAAATATTGTGCTGTGATGTAATTTATATAGATTTAACTTCAGCATTTGACAGGATTATACACAAAACACTGATCAATAAATTAGTACAACTAGGTATTGATGTACTCTTGATAAGATAGATAGCTGCATGGCTACAAATAGGACATGGCAAGTATCATACGGCAACGGGACAGGTGAAATCCTTGGTTACAGTCACGGTGTCCCACAGGGCTCTGTCCCAGGCCCTTACTTGTTTAGATTGTATCATTCACACCTAACTTTTTCATCTGAGGTGTTCTACAGTCTATATGCAGACAACCTGAAATTGGGTAAAATGATTACATGTGTTGCTGGTAAGGTATGTCTACAAAATAACTTGACTAAATTGACCATTTGGGTACAGGAGAATAATATGCTGATAGATGCATCAAAAACTAAGCATACGAGATTTGGGAGACATAAATCAAATGGTGAATATTTAATACAGCACACAGGGATTGAAACTGTAGACTCATTTAAGGACCTGGGTATATGGGTAGATTCAGCTATGAGTTTTTCTAATCATGTCAACCAATTTGTTAATGATAGTTAGAGGACTATAGGTTGTATAAAAAGATTTCTAAAGTCTAGGAAATTAAAAATAATAAAGTCATTGTCTGTTAGTCACATTAGACCCAAACCTGAGTATGGAATAACAAAATGGAAACCAGATAAGAAAACAAGCATGAGTAAACTGGAAAGAGTACAGCGGAGATATACCAAGGGCATCCATGGATGTAAAAATTTAAGTTATTATGAAAAACTAAAATATCTGAATTTGTATAGTGTCTCTTACAGATAGTTAAGAGAAAATCTTATTCAGGTATATAGGGCATTTAGAGACTACCTCTGGGACTGTTTGGGGTTATCAAAAAGTACTAGAGAATCATCAGACAACCTATGTAGAAGATTCTATAGGAATATCAAATTACATTAAAGCAAGTACTAGTTTAGATATTTTTAAGAACAACCTGGACACTTATTATGGGAACAAGTGTTTTGGTATGTTGGCAAGCTAGAAGGGCATTAATGTCCATGCTGGAAATATTTGTATGTATGTATATGTATGCATGTAATCTTGCATGCTAAGTTGTTTCTAAGGGTGACATAATGTAAACGTGTTTTAACTACAGGAAGTAGCTAAGGGGTTTCTAATAAAGGTAGAAAGAATGCTACATGACAATGTTTGGAATGTCTGGATCTGTCTGGTCTATCTTTGACTATTATGGAAATTAAATCAACATTTACATCTTCTAAGCAGCAATGTTGATGTATCTTAATTTTCTGAGATGAAGGCTGGACTATGTGAGTCATCATGGAAAATAGCTGACTTGGAACGTCAGTCTTAGAAAGTCAGGTTGAATTTTTGTAGTACTACAACACTAAATTGTTAAACTGACTGGAAGATTTAGATAATAGATCCAGATGTACTGATGTTAGAATTTTTAGTGTGGTAGAAGAACCAGAGGACAAGAATATACTTGGTTTTCTTTGAGAATGCTGCCTGACTGGTTGGAAATCTCACCACCTGCTTTTACGTTACTAGACAGAGTCCGCACTTTCATTGTGTTCTAAACTTCATAGTGAGCTTTTCTTTATATTTAGTGATCATGTGACTATTGTCTATTCAATGTGAACTAAAGACCAAATCATGTATTAAGGCAAAACTACTCACTTTGATAATGAGCATTTCTTATTGGTAACCACGCAGCAAAAAGCCTTTCTTCTTTTACTGAAATTATTAAACTATAAAGGTATTAAGAGTCTTTTGACGTTCTCAGCCAGATCCCCATCACCTTGAATAACATACTGCAGGCAGGTTCTGTAGAAGAATCATTACATCTGGGAGTACAAAAGGTTTCTTTTTTGTAGATTTCATTAATATTCTAAGGCTGTTTGGTCTTGTGACCATTTAAATCTTGTCAGTAACCTCCCACAAGCTACAACTCCTTTCTACAGGAGAACCATACCAGTCACTCCCAGAGTAAATTTGTGAATACCCATGCAGTCATCTAGGTTATGTTTAAAGGACAATACTGAGTCAAATTACTTAACATGCAAGGAAAGTTTATTTCAGACATTTGGGATGCAATTGGTTATAATCCTGTCCCTCCACCATGTTTTATTTATCTCTTGGTGAAGATTTAATTATTTGGTTCTAGTACTGGTACAGCCATTGTACTTGCAGAGAAACAGGACGGCAAGTTAAGTCCCTTCAAAAGCCTATAAGGTAGTGAATAAAGGGATAGAGCTACCAACCTCTTTTAATAGGTCAGCACATTAGGACTGTTGTCTTTTTGGTAAGAACGTATGGCATTTTTCTAATTTTTCTAATTGTTTGATATGTTTAGTGAGAAACATCCAAAAGGGGACACTGTAGTCTGCAACTGGTCTGAGCAATGCTAATGGAAAGATTTTCTCTTTAGACCTTGAAGATATTCATTTTGCAAATAAGCTGTGTTAAATAAGAAGATCTTCTTGACAACCACTGATGGTCAAAAGAGAAGCCCTGGGATTCACGAAGCTCCATGCAAGAATAAGACTATTCTTGCATGGAGTGGTTTGTGTCTATTTAGAGTAGCAGTGCACCTTGCATATGCATGAAGGCGGGCTGCTGTTTAATCTAAATGGACGTGAACAATGAACGAGTGCAGGGAGCATCTTTCAGCAGTGCCTGCAAATATAACACACCCCCTTCACCCAGAAAGTGCTGTACGGCACTTTGTGACACAGACGAGTGCCAATGTACACAATATTTATTTATTTATTTTTATTTTATTTTACATTTGTTGACCGGGCTAGTCTATCTGGATATATGTCCATTTTCAGTAGAGGCCTGGGGAGAAAAGCTCCAATGAGTATTACATGGTTTAAGAAGGTGTTACAAAAGAAGTAATAACAAGTATAAAACTAACAGTAAACAACTAGTATATATATATTTTTTTTTTATCAGGAAATTGCATATTACGATCTTAGAACCAAAAAATACATAAACTACAACCTACGTGATGTGCTTCACAAAAATCATTACAATACAAAAAATCAATACATAAATTTTATAAGAGGAATGCTGAAGTGTAATGAGAGGTAAAGAAAAGCTGAAAGGGGTGTAGAGAGAAAAAAATAGGGAAGAAGGAAAGTAAAGAAAAAAGGAGAACAGAGTAAGTCTCATTATTTTTCCAACAGAGTTTGAGAACAGGCAGTCACCTATAGAGTTATTAGGACATAGCCTTTTTATTGAAGTACTGTGTAGATGGGTCTAAAAAGTGGGGGAGAGGTCTGGGATCAGATATCTGAGGGTTGATTATACCATATTTTCCACCAAAGTTGGAGAACAGGCAGTGCCTGTTGAGTTATAGGGTGCAGTAGGGAACAAAATGGCAGAAGACAAGAAAAGAAATAGTATTAGTCTGGGTTAAGAGTGCATACTGGGTCTAATAGAGCCAGGCAAGAGCCTGGGTCTAATATTATGTACTAAACCAGTGTCCACAGACACTGAAATATATGTAGCTAACATTTTAGTGTCTGCAGACACTGAAATAAAAAGAAAAAAAACACAAACACACCTAGAAGGCAGCAGCCACCCCCGAATGTATGCACTCTTGGCCTACATGCATGGAAGCAGTAGGGCAAGAGGAAAGTAATAAAAATACAAAAAATTTATTTTTTTTCCATTAAATAAAACCGAAATTTAAGTGGTGTGCAGTATGGTGCGTCACTATGCTTAGTCTGGCTGAAATCCTGAAAATGATAGACGAGTGCTACTGTGATAAAAAATATCATCAAGCTGCTGTAGTGTAGTGGTACAGTTTAACATTTCGAACATACTCAGTTCAAATCCCCCTCTTCCAATTTATTTAATAAACTTTTAAGAAATTTGAATGATAGATGTCAATCATATGGATCATGTATAGCACAGTAGGGGTAGGAATATGTAAAATATAAATGTAAAAAATAATTTATAAATTTACTGAAAAAAATAGATTTAAGCAATGCTTTGCTAGTGTAAGCATTGCTTACCTGCTGTCAGCTATGCTTATCTTGTGTAAGCATTGCTATGCAGATTTGCGTGGAGCTAAGCATAGTTCAGCATTTTAAAACTGGCCAATCAAGAAAAAGTGCGGAAAAACTGCCCTATTTAAACCACATAGGCAGGAATACAGCCATAACCATTTGGGATTGCTCACAGCAGGACCAAAATGTCGGGTGTAGGTGAAGGTGTTCGCTTCCAAGTGCAACATTGGGGCATCCAGGAGTCCAGTGTCATGGTTGGGCTCCTAGTAAAAAAAACATGATGGCAGGCTGCTGCAGGGCCAGTACCAGGGCTCCCAGTACAAGGCGGAGGCCTCGGACCAGCTTGCATGCAATCTCACCAGTGCCACTGGCATACCCTGGACTGATGAGCAGGTGCGTCACCACCACAATGACCTGAAGTGGAGGAGGGGTGCACTCTTAGACCAGTGGATCCAAGAAGCCTGAGTGCAGGATGTCCCATGTGTCTGTAAGTATGCAGTCTTATGTATCTCTAAGTATGGAAAAAGTTAAATGTCAGACTGTGTAGGTGTGATTAATGTGTCATCTCTCCCCATGCAGCTGCTGCAGAGAGGTCCCAGAATGTTGAGGCTCATGCCCAGTGACTGGCCCGGCTGCATCAGCATTATGGTGAGAATATAATACCTCCTAATATTAGCAGTAATAAATCAAAAATATAGTAATGTTAGTACTGTCTGTATATATAATTGTGCTGTAAAAGTCAGGAATAAATGCCTGTGTCATGCTGCCAGCATTACAATGGAGTACTTCCAGCTGCTGTGTAATACAGATGTCAGTAGCAAACAAGGTACAATATGCAGGAGAGGAATAGTAGAATATGTATGAGTGTGTCTGAGTGAACCTGCCAAGAAAGTGCCATGTCAGGGCTACCATAACATTTAGAAATGAAAAGTATTCCCCTGTGCAGATCATGCAGGAATAGTAATTGTGGATGTCTGAGTTGTACACAGATATGTATGTCAAAACTAATAAAGGTGATCCCAAACACTGGTGTGTGTCATCTCACTTGTACCTGAAAAATAGAAATGTGTATGTCCTGCAAAATGCATTAACTGAGGTGAACTGGTTTAGCACTGCTTGCCTGTATACTTTACAATGGGCATGTCAAATAACCAAAAAAAAGCAGCAGTACATATTTCCATCAGAATGTGTTGTACGTGTGTGTCTGCCAGCATTATCCTGTGTTAACCTTTCAATTTCAGCTGTATGTAGCTGTGAATGTACTGAAAAATGTATAAGGCTAACAGGTGCAGACTTAAAACCTGCACTGTGTACTCAGGAATCTAAATTGCAGTATGTAGTTGTAAAACAGTCAAATGTGCAATCCAGCTAATGTGCACATGTTTCCCAAACACTGACACCAATGTCTGTTGTGTATGCATAAGTTGCACTGAAAATGGGAAACAAATAATGCAACATTTGATAAGAAAAGTACTGTGAACAGAAATATGTACTAGATAGAAATGTCACAAGCAACCCACAACACCTCCCCAGTAGCTAAGTCTGATAAGAATTAGACCTCTATTTCAATTTTGCACACACAACATGGTTCAAATCCAGGGACTGCCACTAACATGTCAGTCTGGTTCTACAGTTGTAAACTGCATTCTGAATAGAAACAATAATGTACTGCAACACATATATTTTCCACACAGGGCACACAGGTAAAGAAATCTGAATAGAAATACTAGTATGATGTGTATAACTATGAAAGGTGTACAATAGCTGTGTTGATCAGCCCCAGTCATACAAATAGATGCAAGCTAGCCATCCACACTCTGCAGTCTGGCACAGACAAACCCCTCAAATGTCACGCTGTCATGGATAGTTTCCCCAGTTGCCAAGAAACTTGCACACAGAGAATGTCAGAACAGATTTATGTCAAAAGCACAACACACACCCCAGGGCATGCAACTAATATGTGAATCTGAAATATGTGTAGAAACAGCAATGTGATGTGCACACGGTTCATTTGCACAGGGCCCGCAGGTAAAAAAATATGTATAGAAACAGATATAATGTGTATAACTAAAATAAGGGTACAATTGATCTGTTGATATATACAGCTGTTGGTGTGCTGTATCAGGCCCATGGCCCAGGTAGAGTGTACGTGTGGTCAGAATTTAGAGTAGTGAATAGTAGTGTACTGGCAAATATACTTGATAGCAGTTGTCAATTGAATCTGTTCCCTTCCCCACCACTCAACTGATCCAGTCATCACAATGAAACCAACATGGGTATGTTCCTAAATAAACCTCTACTGTTTGGACCATTGCTCCATTTGGTTAATCATTTGTTTAAACTGTGTGCATACTAATATTCCCTGCTGAATAATTATTGTTATTGCCTGCCTGACATACCTCTAACTGGCATGCTGTTGAAACTCTGAATGTCATTTCATATATGCATGGGTTCTGTTTGCTATGGCACTGTTATAATTGCACTGTTTTTGGGTAAATGGGAATATCCATGCATGCTATGTTGACTAATGTTGTAATGTGTTGTTCATGACTAACCAATATTCATTGTTAATTTTCACACCATAGCATGTACGGGAAGGCAAATCCCAGAGGATCTGCCTCTCCCACCTCACCTGGCCAAGGCACCAGGTCCAAGCATGTCTGGGACCCAACCCAGACCTCCCTCATCTGCTGGTCCTGCACCAACCTTGGGTGGGCACGGTGAGGATGTTGTCACCTGGGACGAGGTTTGTGGCATGGTGCGCAGTGTCCTCCAGATGGAGCTGGATGACTGCCTGTGCCAGTTGGAGGGCAGGTTGGCTCAGCTAGAGGGGCAGGCAGCTCCTCCAGCCCAGCCCCCAGCACAGCCACCTTTGGGGCTGTAAAAGAGTAATGGTGACTGCTATTGGGTGGGGACATTAGTGACACTACTACCATCTGGGGAGCTCATGAGCCTCCGATTCCCAACCACCCTCCCTGTCAAGGTGTTTACCACCATGTGTCATACACAGCCCGTCTGGTGTCTTGTCTGTCTTGTCTGACTGCAAATGCAACCTCTCCTACCAAACCTCCCTCACCACACTTACCTATAATCCTTCCTTAATATCCCACTCTCACCTTAAATAAAAGGGTATCTGTCCCTAAAAAAAATCACGTCTCATACATAGCTCTGCATTTCGCCCAGAGATATGTACCCATCCCCAATCTAACCCTACCAATCATCCTTATTGTATGATGCCCACACTACTCCCTGTAGGGTGTGAGGCTCCAAATTCTAAATTGCCCACATTGAAAGCAGCTGTTGATGCCAGAGAAATGCAGAACTATGGTCCTTTCCTACAACCATCCTGCACATCCCTACCTGTTTCTCATCTTGTTTTTCCCCATGCTTACCCCAATTTAACCACTTTCCTATCTCCCTTTTTTCTTTTCTTTTCTTTATTTGAAATTAGCGTGGGTTTAAGTGGCCGTGAGCGGGGGTAAGCAAAGCTGAACTCACATAAGCATTGCTTAGCTCCATGCAGCTCTGTGCAAACCAACTTACAACTGCTTTAAACTGCCTTAATCACTCTGTCTCCAACAGATCCTGTTCTGCTCAGCAACAAAATAATCAGCCCTTACAAGTCTCAAACCCAGGACTCTGTATACTATAGACAAAGTGATTTACCACTAAGCCATTTGAGATGTACATAAACATGATGTTTTCTCAAACATATCATGCAGCACAGTCATTCAACAGTAGGGAAAATGTATTTATATATGTAGATGCATGTATGTAGATATCTATATCTATATCTATATCTATCTATCTGTATATATATATATATATATATATATATATATATATATATATATATATATATAAAATCCCACAATGAAGCTAGTGCTCGTACGAAAGTCAAGGCGTGCATGGAAGAATCCAACATACAACAACAAAACTATGATTCCAGCACAGCCAATTGTGAATATAAATAAAATTCAAAGGCAGAGAGATTGCCAAAATTACTTTATTGGCTTGCAGACAGTGAGAAAAACATGACTCCAAACCGGTTTCACCCTTTAGGCGTCATCAGTGGAAAATACCAAGTGCATCAACAGAACACTTTAAATATATCTCCTTTAAATGTACAAGCCCTATTTTTAAATATATGCACCATACATTATAAAAAATACAGAAAATTACAAGCATGAATTTTATTTATATTCACAATTGGCTGTGCTGGAATCATAGTGTTGTTGTTTATATATATATATATCTATATATATATATATATATATATATATATATATATATATATATGAAATCCATACAGATCCCCGAATGCACTTTCCACTGAAGCAGAAATCACTGAGCATATTTAACAGAAAGTGCTTTTCGGATAAGTATGCTTATTGTGCCGTTTGTAATTATGGTGCGGATATGGGAAAATTCCCTTTTTGTCACTGTAGTGCAACCTCGGAGTGACAGTATTAAAGTAGGGGGTAGGGGGTGCAGGGGGGCTTGCCCCCCTGCATAGAAGTAGGTTTAATGTTTTTTTTTAACATACTTAACCATAAGCGCTTTTTCGGTGAAAGCTCTTTCGGTAAAATATGTTTGGTAATTATGGATTCGGACTTTTGATCTTTCGATCAAAAGACCTAGATCTATATATATATATATATATATATATATATATATATATATATATATATATGTGTGTGTGTGTGTGTGTGTGTGTGTGTGTGTGTGTGTGTCGATATATATATATATATATATATATATATATATATATATATATATATATATATATATATATGTATATATTTGTTGTTGTGTCTTTCGGATTTTCCAGGTTAGGGGTCGCCACTCTGGTCCGCTAATGATTAGTAGTTGATTTTTACGTGCCGAGTTACCAGCCCTGATGCACAACCTTCAACGAAGGTACGCCCATTCGCGCATGTCTCCACGCAGAAGATGCTCTAGCTGCGAATCGAACCGGACAACATCTTACTGTGAGGCGACAATGTAACGCAGCACCACCACCGTGGGTTTTATATATATATATATATATATATATATATATATATATATATATATATATATATATATATATGTATTATCTGACCAAAGGCAC